>NC_053132.1:16674398-16861898 GCF_010015445.1 Perca fluviatilis | reverse complement strand
GTACGTTCATGATAAAGTCACAATGTTTCTCAGCCAGGTAAGACGTCAGCCTGTCTTTATCAACTTCTTTTAAAGCCTTTGTGAGTTCATTTTTAGCCCCAACAAAATTTGTCCCTCGATCTGACCTGATTTGTCTTACAGCTCCACGAATAGCTATAAAACACCGCAGTGCATTTATGAAGGCATCAGTTGTTAGATCTTCCAATATTTCAATGTGGATTGCTCTTGAGGATAGACAGGTGAATATCAAACCATATCTCTTATGCTATTTACGACCCTGTTTAGTCAGAAAGGGCCCAAAACAATCCATCCCACAGAAGGAGAATGGTGGTGAGGGATCGACACGTGCGGGGAGGTAGATCTGCCATCTTTTGTGTTTCTGTAGGTTCGCGAGCTCTTCTGCATGTGACACATTGTTTGATGTAGCTTGCCACAATTTTGCTGCCACCCACTACCCAGTAACCATGTGCTCTGAGCTCATTAAGAGTCTGTCCTCTGCCTTGATGCTGACTTTTTTCATGGCAGTAACCTATGATCAGAGATGTAATAACCCCATCTCTTGGTAAGATTACCGGATGCTTCAAGTCATGAGGTAAGGAGGCCTTCTTTAATCGCCCTCCCACTCTGAGAACACCGTCTTGCATTACCGGATCAAGCTGGAACAACTGATGGTTTTGTGGCAGTTTACCATGATTCAGCATTTGTATTTCCTCTTTGAAGACATTCTTTTGAGCTAACTTCACAAGTACAAGACTGGCTTTCCTTCTGTCTTCTACACTTATGGGTTCTGCTGTTTTTGCTCTTTTTGCCAGTTTCTGGATTCGAGCAACAACATTCAACGTTGTATGCCATTTTGAGAAACGCCCAAGTCTTTCCAGAAAGTTTTCCTCTTCGACTTTTGTCTGTAGTGCTTGTATCACTTTGACTTCTGGATCTCCCACCATAAGCTGTGGAGTTGACTTTTGGGTGACAATTTCTCTTTCCCACAGGAATTTTGGTCCAGTGAACCACGATGAACTCATCAACTCTGCCACCTTGAGCCCTCTGGAAGCGTGGTCTGCCGGGTTTTGGTCAGTGTCAATGTAGTACCACTGGGATGGGTCTGTTGTTTCTCTGATTCGTTGGACTCGATTAGCAACGAAAACATGAAACCTGCGTGACTCGTTGTTAATGTAGCCTAAGACTACCTGTGAGTCTGTCCAAAAGTATTCTTGGTCGATCTTGAGCTCCAGCTCCTCCTTTAACATACTGCCAACTGCTGAGGAGACCACTGCAGCTGTTAACTCCAGTCTAGGTATAGTTACAACTTTGGTGGGTGCAACCCTGGCTTTACCTATGACTAAGGAGCAATGCACTTTATCTTCTGTCACCACTCGGATATATGAACACTGACCGTACCCATAGCTACTTGCATCCGAGAAGTGATGCAGTTCAATCCTCTGTACCATCCCTAGGTTTTCAGGAATTCTGTGTCCACAGAGTCTACGCTGATCAACCCGTCATCAACATAAAAATTCTTTCTTATGAAGTTGGCTGCTGCGGGATAATCCTTCTCGTTTTTGCTTGCAAGGAACTTCATTCCATAATTTGCGCAGCCTGGAGAAGATGCTGCTCCAAACAGATGGACCCGCATTCGATATTCTTTTGGCTCTGTCTTTGTATCACCGTTTTCCCACCACAGGAATCGTAAGTAGTCTCTGTCCTCTGGGCTTACATGGAACCTATGAAACATTTTTTCAACGTCACAGATCAGTGCAATTGGGTGTTTGCGGAACCTGCAGAGTACTCCTGTCAATCCGTTTGTGAGGTCGGGTCCGGTTAACAAGTGATCATTCAGAGCTGTGCCCTCATACTTGGCGGAGCAATCAAACACAACCCTAATTTTTTCTGGTTTTCTAGGGTGGTATACTCCCTGGTGAGGAATATACCAGATGTATCCTGCCCTAGGTTGGTTCTCAGCTTTCTCTGCATCCCCATCTTTAAATACACTGTCCATGAACTTAATGTAGTCATCTTTGAATCTTGGATTTCTCTCAAATTTTCTTTTCAGCTGCTTCAGCCGCACCAGAGCCAGACGCTTATTTTCTGACAGTTGTGGGCATGTCTTAAAAGGAAGAGGCATCTCAAGGTGTCCATCTGCATTCTGGTGTATTTTTTCATTCAGTAAATGCATGAACTGAATGTCATCTTGTGATATGCTCTTTTCCCCTGGGTTAGTATCTTTGAAGTCAGCTTCAAGGGCTCTGATGACATTGGCTGGTGTCAATGGTGGAAGTTCCTTGACAGATACTCGATGGCACAGACCTGTCACTTCTGTTGACTTTGCAACCTGAGATGAATTGCCAATAATGCTCCAACCCAGGTCAGTTTTGATACCGTACGGCTCACAGTCACCTCCTGTTATGACTCGTCGTGGAGCCAAGGCTCTGGGGCAATCATAGCCTAGGAGGAGTCCAACCTCACACTCCATCAGCTCTGGTATTTCCTGTGCTATTTGGGTCAAATGTTTCCACTTTTTGGCAGTTTCAGGGGTAGGAATGTGAGAACGTTCAAGTGGAATGAAGTCTCTGGTGTAAGCAGGTGGCAAGTTGACAAAGCTTTTTGAGGTAAACCCTCTAATTCTAAGCCCACTAACTCTTTCACTCTGAACAATGGAATCTTTTCCCATCATAGTGGTAATTTTCAACTTGACTGGCTCTGAACCCACCCCCATCTTCTCACTTACCCCTTGGTCTACAAAGGTGTTGCTACTCTGTGTATCTAGTAGGGCATACACTAAGGTCTCTGTTTCAGGGGTGGTGACCGAAGAAATCCAAACAGGCACTATCATGGATGTGCTCCCACCTTCACCTCTATCAACGCAGCAGGAAAGGGAAGATGTGTTTTCTTCTGCTTGCATAGCATGAGAGGAAGATGCGTCTGCTGCAGCAGAACGGTCCTCGTTAAGTGGTGTTGGATGAGGTTTCTTACATATGCCACAAGATGCTTTATTCTTGCAGTTCTTTGAATTGTGTCCCCTCCTAAGACAACCAAAGCACAGGTTATTGTCGAATACGAACCTTTTCTTTTCTCTGCAGGATTACTGGAGAGCTTCTGGCATTTGTGGATGGAGTGACTCTCTCCACAGCATAGGCATGTTACCGGGTTAGAAGAGAATGCTGATATGCTCACTTTCCTTGATCCATTTGAATCTTTTGAGCTGTTCTCTACAACACTGTTTGTTTTTATACTTGACATTGATTTATCCGATGTATCTGCTTTCACATTTGTACTGAATGCACTAGCCTTTGGACGTTTTACATCTCTTAGTGGCCTTTCTTCAGGAGACTTTAAGGCTTGAAAGGATGTCACAGGATTGCAGGCTATGTCTGCTTCCTTTGCTAAAAAGTCAGCAAACTCCTTGAAATTGGGATATTCCTCTGTTTGTCGCAGCTGTTTTGTGACATGGCGATTCCAGCGAGAGGTCAACCAATCTGGGAGTTTCTGGAGGATCTTTCGGTTTTCCTCACAGTCATTCAATACCTGGAGTCCCTTGATGTGAGGCATGGCATTGCTGCATGCTGTCAGGAAATCACTAAATTGTCTTAATTTTCACTGACTCTCTTGAGCCAATCTTCGACCAACCTGCAGAGTACTCCTGTCAATCCGTTTGTGAGGTCGGGTCCGGTTAACAAGTGATCATTCAGAGCAGTGCCCTCATACTTGGCGGAGCAATCAAACACAACCCTAATTTTTTCTGGTTTTCTAGGGTGGTATACTCCCTGGTGAGGAATATACCAGATGTATCCTGCCCTAGGTTGGTTCTCAGCTTTCTCTGCATCCCCATCTTTAAATACACTGTCCATGAACTTAATGTAGTCATCTTTGAATCTTGGATTTCTCTCAAATTTTCTTTTCAGCTGCTTCAGCCGCACCAGAGCCAGACGCTTATTTTCTGACAGTTGTGGGCATGTCTTAAAAGGAAGAGGCATCTCAAGGTGTCCATCTGCATTCTGGTGTATTTTTTCATTCAGTAAATGCATGAACTGAATGTCATCTTGTGATATGCTCTTTTCCCCTGGGTTAGTATCTTTGAAGTCAGCTTCAAGGGCTCTGATGACATTGGCTGGTGTCAATGGTGGAAGTTCCTTGACAGATACTCGATGGCACAGACCTGTCACTTCTGTTGACTTTGCAACCTGAGATGAATTGCCAACAATGCTCCAACCCAGGTCAGTTTTGATACCGTACGGCTCACAGTCACCTCCTGTTATCGACTCGTCGTGAGCCAAGGCTCTGGGGCAATCATAGCCTATGAGGAGTCCAACCTCACACTCCATCAGCTCTGGTATTTCCTGTGCTATTTGGGTCAAATGTTTCCACTTTTGGCAGTTTCAGGGGTAGGAATGTGAGAACGTTCCAAGTGGAAGGAAGTCTCTGGTGTAAGCAGGTGGCAAGTTGACAATGCTTTTTGAGGTAAACCTCTAATTCTAAGCCCACTAACTCTTTCACTCTGAACAATGGAATCTTTTCCCATCATAGTGGTAAGCTTCAACTTGACTGGCTCTGAACCCACCCCCATCTTCTCACTTACCCCTTGGTCTACAAAGGTGTTGCTACTCTGTGTATCTAGTAGGGCATACACTAAGGTCTCTGTTTCAGGGGTGGTGACCAGAAGAAATCCAAACAAGGCACTATCATGGATGTGCTCCCACCTTCGCCCTCTCATCAACGCAGCAGGAAAGGGAAGATGTGTTTTCTTCTGCTTGCATAGCATGAGGAGGAAGATGCGTCTGCTGCAGCAGAACGGTCCTCGTTAAGTGGTGTTGGATGAGGTTTCTTACATATGCCACAAGATGCTTTATTCTTGCAGTTCTTTGAATTGTGTCCCCTCCTAAGACAACCAAAGCACAGGTTATTGTCGAATCACGAACCTTTTCTTTCCTCTGCAGGATTACTGGAGAGCTTCTGGCATTTGTTGGATGGAGTGACTCTCTCAACTTCATAGGCATGTTACCGGGTTAGAAAAGAAATGCTGATATGCTCACTTTCCTTGATCCATTTGAATCTTTTGAGCTGTTCTCTACAACACTGTTTTGTTTTATACTTGACATTGATTTATCCAATGTATCTGCTTTCACATTTGTACTGAATGCACTAGCCTTTGGACGTTTTACATCTCTTAGTGGCCTTTCTTCAGGAGACTTTAAGGCTTGAAAGGATGTCACAGGATTGCAGGCTATGTCTGCTTCCTTTGCTAAAAAGTCAGCAAACTCCTTGAAATTGGGATATTCCTCTGTTTGTCGCAGCTGTTTTGTGACATGGCGATTCCAGCGAGAGGTCAACCAATCTGGGAGTTTCTGGAGGATCTTTCGGTTTTCCTCACAGTCATTCAATACCTGGAGTCCCTTGATGTGAGGCATGGCATTGCTGCATGCTGTCAGGAAATCACTAAATTGTCTTAATTTCACTGACTCTCTTGAGCCAATCTTCGACCAGTTGTTCAATTTTTCTCTGTATGCACACTGGATCACAAAGGGATGGCGTGACGAGCATTCAATGCTTCCCATGCTTGATTGTAAGCTTCATCGTCCTTTCTGTAGAAGTTCCTTCTACTACAGATCTTGCCTCACCACCGATGTACTTCTGCAGGTAAAACAACCTGTCCACTGGATTTATACATCGACGTTCTATTAGTGCTTTGAAATTTGTTCTCCACTCTAAGAACTTAAGTGGGTCTCCTAAAAAGACTGAGGGTTCAGGTGTAGGAAGTCTTGTAAGAAACATTGCATCATGCAGGGCTTGTACTAATGATGATTCCTTGTTAGTATTGGTTGTTTGTTCATCATCATTCTTATGCGTATTTTCTTTTTTAATTTCTTTACGTGGTACTGGAGGTGTTGCTTGGTCTTCGCTGCAAATCTCATTTGAGTCCGCTTCAGAGTATGCCCTAAGCTTAGCAGCTATCACATCAAGATCTCTCTGGTTTTCCAGTCTTTTAAGTTCTTGCTTTTGTGCAGCAATTGCCTCCTCCATATTTATTTCAACCTTTCTTGCGCGAGCTGCGCTCGCACTCTGCCCTTTTGGTGTATGCTTTGCTGTTCTGATGACTGTACGAAGAACGGTTTGAGTGGTGGCTACGTACAGTAGATTTGGTCTTTGAAGACCCAAATATTGACTGGGCATACTCTCTATCCAGTATCACATGAAGTCTTGCGTTTTCTGCTTTAGCATCAAATTCCTCTTGCCCTACTTCACTCATGCGTACCTTCATTAGCTCCATCAAGTCTCTTGATACCGCTGTGCAGGAATCCACCTTCCTTCTAATCTCAGTAGAGGGTGTTGATTGAGATCGTACATTTACGTATGCATCTTTAACTTGTTTCTCTAGCCCTTCCACGGCATCCATCATTTCACTCAAGTCTTCATCAGAGCACTCATCTTTAAGATTGATGCGTGCAGCTTTAACCTGCTCTTTCCATTTTTCATACAATGTTATGAATTTACTCTCATTTTGAGAGGTCTCTTGTTGCTTCAGCTCCAGCATTTTTGGGGTTAACCTTCTCTCTCGTGAAGATCTCCTGAGGTTGTCTGTCTGGGAGGTGTTAGAGACTGTTGATATTTTTAGTATCTCTATTTTAGCAAGAATTTCACCTATACATATTTCTAATCTCTCCTTTTCAGCTTCCTCCGTTTGTGCCTTTAACTGTACTCTCAAACTGCTTAACTCCTTTTGAAGGGACTCTATTTTTTCACTTAATTTGGCACTTGGTGCTTTTTCTTCCTGAACTGACATTTCACAGATTTTAGAAAGGGCACTGTGTACTTCAAATTATTATTTGTACAGGTAAACCCTTTACAACTATGTAGTTATCATTGCGATCGACCACTATTTCTATTCACTCAAACTCGTAAGTATATTTTAACTCTCAGATGAAAGCTATTACCAATTACATTAAAACATTAATAACAATTACACTGATAACTCAGGAACAACAATTGGACTATAAAAACAAATAAAGGTACTCTATCGTTAATAAACCAGTTTCTTTTAACATTTTTTTTGTCTTTTGCTTATAAGGATTAATAAGCGAATCTCTCTTTATGACCCAGTAATTTGTTTTATCAAGTCCTTTCTTTCAAACTGTACAAAGGTCCATAAAGAAGCACAGAGTAGCACAATCAAACCTGGCGCTGTCTGTGGAGCCGCCGGTTTATGTTGACAGCAATGGCGAAACAGTTTCTGCACTCTGGCCGGTAGGGGGTATTTGCGCGAGCTTTAGTCCCTCGCTGTTGCGGCCCTCTATTGGCGAAATCGCGCGCCTCCGCCCTGTCTCAAGAACGACTCTCCTTCCTTCTTCCGTGGATCAGCTGCCGCCACTTCTCCAGCTTCTTGTCCGTCACAAGCTGCCTCAACGATGCTTCCCTCTCTCTCTCTCTCTCTCTCTCTTTCTCTCTCTCTCTCTCTCTCTCTCTCTCTTCATGGACACCGCTGCTCTTTAGTAAGACTCTCACTTTAGACTCTTGGCCATGCTGGCGTTACGTTTCACTGTAAATACACTGGTCCAATGGAGTAAGGCCACGCATCATACAGATGTCCTTTGTTCATTTATTTCCACGTTTCTACGCTAAGCCCGTGAAAACTAAAAGAAAAATAAACACATAAAATACAATAAGTCAAATGCAATTCCGCCGTCATTTCACAGTCTCTCAAGCACGTTTCACCAACTAGACGGGCCCACAATGTTAGCTTCACAATAATACGTTAAATGTAAAGAAAGTACAACAATATTAAACATAAATATGACAAGGCTGAAATACAAGTGCAAAATTACCGTGTGCGCCTCTTGAACCGTGCATCATTTTAGTTTGAAGCCGTACATGTGTCTCTGCGGCCACATTTACTCTCTCTGTCCGTCTTCAACCCACAATGCCACAGGTGTGGCCTTCATTGAACTCTGGTCATTTGACCTCCGCATCAAAAATGGTATTTGTGCTACAGAACAACATTTTAAACCAACTTATTTTTAAAGTAAAATATTTAACATATATAACATCCCCTTTTTACTCTTATTTATTAAATTTTTAATGTTTTCAATATGGAATTATCAAAAATATAGACCACAAAGCAAATCTTTATAACACTGTCCCTCAGACAGTTACATACACAATCTGCAGAGTAATCCTCACCAACACAAGCATGTATATGTATTGCCTTTCTGTTTTAAGTGACTGATTAATAATATAATAATAAAACTTCCTCACCCAGCTAGCTGCCGTGCTAAACAGCTCTTCCTGCTAACATGTCCCACATAACTATCATCGGTTATTCAGTGACCTACATATCCCAAAAAGTAAGCCGTTCCCTTAATCATTTAACTTAACACACATACAAAAGATATTGCTTAAATTAAAGATGACATGGCACGGAAACTACCTTCAAAAAGGCCAAACAACTGAATTAAATGCGGGTCTGCGGAGCTCCTACCCCGGTTAGCCGACCAGCTAGCTGCAGCCAGAGCCATATCACTCTGCTAGCTTTGGACTGCTCGCTAGCTGCTGCCCATCGCGTCGAAATATCCACCGGTCAGCAGCGAATATAATCACAGATAAAACGATGGCTAGATGTTACATTATGTGTGGTTAATACTGATCATAGACACTCCGTGATTTACTGCATGGATTAACGTGGTGATGAATTATTTCCCAGAGCTGGGATGCGTTCAGGCATCCATTAGAAAGATGCATTGGCTCAGCCAGTGAACAACGGTACGTGCCTGTAGCTAGCTTGCCCTGCTAGCTGATAGCCATTAGCTGCTAGCTGCCGTCCTGTGAGTGTATTCAGACAGGCTTCTGTGATAATCATCCCAATAACAATCCACGGTGGTGTGGCTATGTCCTCCAGAGGACAGGTCATATCACGTCTTGAAGTGTACCCCCCCCCAAAAAAATAACAGTGCGGTAGTAGCTGCTAGCTGCTAGTTGTAGCAGGAAAAGGTAAACAGTAGTGTGCCGATCGGAGCGTAGTGTGTGAAGAGTGAAGGGCAGATTTGTTTACAAGGGAAGAAGCTTGGAGTAACGTAACTATGAAGAGCATGGCAGATATACAACACACAGAAGAGCCTTTTGAGTTTGATGGTCGTCCTTATTTATTCGAAGTATAAAAATTCCGAGTATACAGACGAAGTACTAGCTAGCCTCACAAGAGTTGGAAAGAACGGGACAGACGGAGGGGCAACAGGCAGATGAAGTTGCTGCTCCAAGTAGAGTGAGATCCAGCACCTCTAAAGCTCAATAGTTATGTATATCTCATATTGTTCATCTGTTGAAAAACCCAAGTGTAAAAAATGACTGGATGAGATTTTATGAGGGGTTCTTTGCTGGACTATTTCTTAGCTCTAAGCAGTTGCAGGGCAACCGTTGGAAAGTCCAGGAAGTCACTGTGCATGGCCCAAGAAATATCTTATTTGAAATTTATATATTTATAATATCTTATTTGAAATTTATATATTTATAATATCTTATTTTGGTTTTGTATGGCTTAAGCAGAATTTGGTGCTCTTATACTTTGTCGCTTGGTGGTGTTTTAAGCCCCCAATGTCGACTTCAAGGCAGCGCTGTGAAAGTCGAGTTCAAGGCACCTAACCCTAACCCTAACCATTGCCTAACCATAGCTGCCTGGAAGGCACTAGGATTACTACGTTGGGGGCTTAAAACCCCAAACATCTACTTTGTCACACCACTTCCTCATTTGCTCTCGTGATTATAAAAAAATTATTGAAAAAGACCTTGTGAAATCTATGTGAGAACTTGTGGTTGATAACTGGTTGACTTCTGGTGGGTGCCTTTCAGTGGAGGAAAGTCTCTAGTTAAGTTGTTCCAAACCTAGTGGTCATCTTACCTGGCAAACGTCACAGGTAGGTGTGTGTCTCTTGTAATGTTATTGCAAAATAGCAGGCTGCAGTCATTGGTCTGATAGAGACTTGGAGCAGGAAGTATTGCAGTTGCAGTATTACCCAGACATGTGCTGTATGTAGCACATACCTTTGTTTTTGCATAATATGATTTTTTTTTTCAACAAATGATCAGAAATACATTACAGTACAATACTATCATTGTAAACGACTGTAGAATTAAATAAAATGCAGTAACCAATCATTTGGAGCAAAATGTCATCACTCAAATGTGTGTAAGAGTGCTTTTCAGTGTTCGTAGATTTTGTTCTTAGCTAAGAACAAATCCAAGTTAAGAAAACATTAGTGAATGCCAGAATCTTCGTAAAAAGTTCTTAAGAAGGGTTTAAGAACACATTTCTTCGTAAGAACGGTTGGTGAATGAGGCCCAATATTTCTATAGTAACAGCACTCTGTTGTTGTCATTACACACACATAGGAAATGCACATCAGTTGTGGAGAGATGCCAGAGTGATGAGTCTGCCACACAGCCTTGCTCAAGGGCACCTGGACAATCCTGCCTCCTGCCACCCTCCGGTTCCCAAGCCATGTCCCTACGGACAGAACTACTGCTGCCCCCAATCATTATCGAATGGCAATGTGAAAGGCGTGGTTCATAGTGATACATCTACAGATAATATCACTTGAATCTGCAGCTCTTTGTTTAGCTGTCTGCGCATAACTTCACTTTTTGTTTCACTGTCACTGCTGTTATAGTTTTGTCGGCGGCAATGGCTGTTTGCAGTGAAACTACCTTCTCAGCACCAAACGACAGACAGACAAAGAAACTAACCTAACTGGCCATTTCCCCGTAGGAGTTGAAAAGTGGAAAATTGGTCTGGCATTCACCAGGTGGCCAGATGCACAACTCCAAATGAATGATAACTGTTTGCCATCAAGTGATTGTGCAGATTTAACTCATATATATACTGAATACACACTGTACAAAGACAGCCCCCTGTAAAATACTGTACAATAGTTGTTCAAATCAGTGAAGAGAAATGGCACTGAATCATGTTATCTTTTCTTGCCACATCTGACATTTATCTAGTAAGTACTTCTTAAAAAAAAGACATTGTACCAAAAACCCATCAAATGAAAATGTATTGCACACTTACAGTGGATAATCTCTCCCAGAGAGCACTTAAGGCAGCAGATAGGTAATATAGGTAGTGCAGAGGGCAATAAATGAACTGTGATCTGGAAGAGATGAGATTATGTTGTATATTGTAAATTGATTTACTTTAGCAGTGAACCTAAAGAACAGTGTAAGCGAACAATAAACAAAAGTAATTTGATCGACATTACGGTCCATCTGTCAACAATGGGTGTGAAAGATGTCAGCGATTCCTGGCAGACATTAAATGTTGCAACTCAAATCATTGCAAGTGTAATCACATCAATAATACTGTTAAACAAGCAACACAGATGCATGCAGGCAACCGTCACCAAAGCACATGTTGCGGGGACGTACACTGGCACATGCTTGTTTTTGTTGACTTTAATGACGGAGAGGGGGGACAGATGAGTTATATGGACCGTATGTTGCAGAATGACATATTGCTTTGTAACGTACCTGATAGCCATCAGCATTCTTTAGATAAGGCAGGTGCACAAGTTTCTGCGGGTGGCTCGTGATGGGCTTGCGTCAGGTGGCTCAACAGCAGGTACACGACTCTTTGACCTCCACTATAAGTATACCAGTCTGTAAACGACTGCAGGCTGCAGTCATGGGTGTGATAGAGACTTGGAGCAGGAAGTATTGCAGTTGCAGTATTACCCGGACATGTGCTGTATGTAGCACATACCTTGGCAGTCAAGTTTTAAACTTTACTGTCATGGAAATAATGGTCACACCTTAATGCTTGAAATATTTTGTCCAAGATCAAACATCAGACCATTCCATTACAAGTGTGATGCTGTGATACACATGACCTGTCAACAGACAAGTGTATTCCTGTAATCAGATACATGACTTTATTTAACTGATCTTTAATAGCACCTGTCTTGTAAGTGACACAGGTTTGATTGTAAATCATGCTCTTATTGTTGTACTTCTTACAGTAAGTGTGTGTTGCTACTTTGAAGGGCAAGTTCTCCTACAATCCTACAAAATTATTTGTAAACTCATTTAGGAAACAGTTTGTAGTAGGTGAAGTTTGGTTGAGGTAAAAAATATTTTGTTGTGACCACTCATGATGATGAATAATGCTTGTTATTTTATTATCATATTCATTGCATTAAAAACCGTAATTTCGGTGCATTAGAATCCACATGACTTTAATTTAATCACAGTCTCTTACATTCTTTTACAGACACTAATGTTAATATAACCACTTCCATCTCTATCGATGACCTGATTGGAAATGTAGACCTCACATCAGTACATGGGCTCCCTGACCACCCCCAACTGCACTGAAGCAGTCTTTCAAGGGCCAATCAACATCAACAGTGAGTTGGCTATGTTCAGTCAACACATGCCCATCACCAGGGAGAGAAATGGAAGTGGCTTTCAAACATTTAAAGGGTTGATAGAATGATTATATAGGGTATTTCACACTGTTCCTTATGGTCTCCTAATGGGGTATGTAACATTGGTTGGGCTGAAAATGGCCTGGTTGATATTTTACTGGCCCTTATGCATCCCTGTGTTTTGGCCCTATTTGTAACAAGAGCTTTTCTTCCAAATATGGTATGGTCATGAATATTTAGATGAGCTGCGCGCTGATTGGTTGAGCGACTTGCCATAAGCAGACATTAGAGACGCGCTGATTGGTTGAGCGAATCCCCAATACACATACATTAGAGAAGCGACAGAATCTCATATTCCAGACACTGCAATGTTTCATTACCAAATTCACTTCTGAGACTTTTTTAAGCGAGAAATCAACTATATAAAGCTGAAATATGGGCTGTTTTACAAAAATGTATGGCTAATTGCAAATTTGGTAAGACGTGGCGGACTTTAGGAGCTCCACACAGTCTGACGAGAAAGCGGCAGTCTGCTGGGCTCCATACCCAGCGCAAAGTCACCCTTTGTGGATACTGCATACGGGGCTCCGCGGCCAGCTGCCGGCATAACTCTAATATATTTACGGAATTTTATTTGAATTTCGTCACACCACTTACATAACATCATTCCCCAATGTCTTATAAAGCTAACCGTTGTGTCCGATTTGATTTTAAGGCATTTTTATATGAACGCGCGAGGGCATTTTGGGCGGCACGCCAGCTGCTTGCTATATGTCCCATTCATTACAATGGGGAAATACCGCAGCTAGCTAGCTACACTTTTGCCATAACTAAATTATATTTACAGTTTGAATTTCGTCACGCCACTTATACAACATCATTCCCCAATGTCTTATAAAGCTAACCGTTGTGTCCGATTTGATTTTAAGGCATTTTTATGAACGCGAGGCGTCTTTGTAGGACGAGCAGCTGCTTGCTGTATGTCCCATTCATTACAATGGGGAAATACCGCAGCTAGCTAGCTACACTTTTGCCATAACTAAATTATATTTACAGTTTGAATTTCATCACGCCACTTATAACATCATTCCCCAATGTCTTATAAAGCTAACTGTTGTGTCCGATTTGATTTTAAGGCATTTTTATGAACGCAAGGCGTCTTTGTAGGACGAGCAGCTGCTTGCTATATGTCCCATTCATTACAATGGGGAAATATCGCAGCTTGCTCACTTTCGCATAACTAAAGTATATTTACAGTTTGAATTTCGTCACGGCATGAATATTACAGGTTCCTCAAGGTCTTACAAAGCTTAGCTAACACTTGTCCGATTTCGTTTTCAATTGAATGTATTTTTTTTGGAATGTCAGAGTTAGGAGGAGGCTAGCTAGCTCTCATTGATGGACTCCATCTCACCGCGTCTCTATCAATGAGACTCGCGGACAAGAGGCGTTTATTTCCCGGATTGTTTGTTTAAATAACTCAACACACATACCCATTATAAGATTAACTGGAACCCGCGGGGCTGCGGTAAAAGATTGCGGGCGTATCAGCTCGCTGACACTGCGCGTCAGGGTGGCGATGTAGCAACCCAGGCAGCACCAACACCGGCACTAAACTCCGACACACAGTCGGAGAAAATTTGCAATTAGCCATCCATTTTCGTAAAGCGGCCCATATTTGAGCTTTATGTGGTTGATTTCGCGCATAAAAAGTTTCAGAAGTGAATTTTGTAATGGAATAGCAGAGATCTGCGTGACCTAGCTAGATTCAGAAGACTACCTGATCTCAGGTCAGTTGTGTAGCCTATGTAAATGTTAGCGCGTGACCGTTCTCTTAATACACCCATGGGCTGACAAAGGTTCGGTTTTGGGAGTTTACGGTCCAAACTTCCAGCTTTGTTGGGATTCGCCCGTTTTCAGCGGCAGTTTCAAAATATGAGATTTTCATAGTAAAGGGGTGTCAATGGGATTTTGAGCTTCTATGTATGTCCTATTTACCCACTGAATTGTCCTCATTCAAATATGACAGGGTAAAATCGGTTTTGTATTCTATCACCCCTTTAAAGTACTTGGACTTGCAGTGTTACAGCAGCCAAATCACACAAAACACAGAAACAAAGAGAAAGGAAAGAACAAAATACAATAAAGAGCCCAGTAACAGAATAAAATAAAAGCTGGGAATAGAGACTATGGTAGAACTACAATCAATGGGCCTCATTCACCAACATCTTACTAAGTTTTCTCTTAAATATGTTCTTAAGAAGGTTCCTAAGAAAAGTCTACGTAGGATTCATGACGTGTTCTTAAACAGCAGATTTGTTCGCACCTGTGTTCTTAGCAATGATGAATCCCACGTCTTTGTAACTGAAAGCGCGTGCCAGTTGTTCCTAATTAGCATAAAAAAACGCCCCGCAAATTCCCATATAAGGACATGACACTTCCTGTGCACCTCCTGGGAGACAGGTCGGAGCCGCGGTGGAGGAAGTACTGAATCTCAGTACTTAAATAAAGGTACAAATAACCAGAGACATATTTACTTTAGTAAAAGTATAAGGTGTCCACTACCACAAACAAGGCCTGGCTTTTAAAAAAAAGTTCCTATCCTAACCAGCAAAAAACGGAAATGTGTTGTTAGAATCGGAATGCGGTTGGTTTTATTCATGGATGTAGACCATGCAAGTAAGCAAATAAAGTCTGTGAAGCAGCGCAAATGGGGAGATGTGAAGAGGTCCAGCCAAATAAATAAGATATGAACGCGTCTTACGCAGCCTGGCGGAGGAGTAAACGACGCTGTGGTGAGAAATAGATTGCAACTTTGATTTAAAAACGGGAATAATAAAAACAAACGTTTTCATTTTCACTTTTACCGGAGGCTGTATTACCGAGGGTCAGCGCGCTGTGCCCGGGCTCTGGAGCACCGGAGCCGGCATGGATCGGCGGTGCCCCATATATACCGTATCTACGGCAACCAAACTTTACTGGTGAGACAAACGTGTGACGGTCAGGAAGACGTTTTGGCAGGGGGGAAACTGATCAGAAAATGTAACAGGACGTTGTAGAAATGTAGCGGACTAGAAAGTATAGACAATTGCTGCAAAATGTAACAAAGTAAAAGTCAAAAGTAGGCTATGCACTATTGAGTCTACTTAAGTAAAGTACAGATACGTGAAAATGTAGCCTACTTAAGTACAGTTACGAAGAATTTGTACTTTGTTACATTCTACCACTGCATTTTGGCCATATAAATAGCGATCAATCACCAAATAACGCAGGATTTATTCAGTTTAATTGCTGATGTAAATTGCAGTGTTAGTGTTTTTTTTGCATAATATGATTTTTTTTTCAACAAATGATCAGAAATACATTACAGTACAATACTATCATTGTAAACGACTGTAGAATTAAATAAATGCAGTAACCAATCATTTGGAGCAAAATGTCATCACTCAAATGTGCGTAAGAGTGCTTTTCAGTGTTCGTAGATTTTGTTCTTAGCTAAGAACAAATCCAAGTTAAGAAAACATTAGTGAATGCCAGAATCTTCGTAAAAAGTTCGTAACAAGGGTTTAAGAACACATTTCTTCGTAAGAACGGTTGGTGAATGAGGCCCAATATTTCTATAGTACAAGCACTCTGTTGTTGTCATTACACACACATAGGAAATGCACATCAGTTGTGGAGAGATGCCAGAGTGATGAGTCTGCCACACAGCCTTGCTCAAGGGCACCTGGACAATCCTGCCACCTGCCACCCTCCGGTTCCCAAGCCATGTCCCTACGGACAGAACTACTGCTGCCCCCAATCATTATCGAATGGCAATGTGAAAGGCGTGGTTCATAGTGATACATCTACAGATAATATCACTTGAATCTGCAGCTCTTTGTTTAGCTGTCTGCGCATAACTTCACTTTTTGTTTCACTGTCACTGCTGTTATAGTTTTGTCGGCGGCAATGGCTGTTTGCAGTGAAACTACCTTCTCAGCACCAAACGACAGACAGACAAAGAAACTAACCTAACTGGCCATTTCCCCGTAGGAGTTGAAAAGTGGAAAATTGGTCTGGCATTCACCAGGTGGCCAGATGCACAACTCCAAATGAATGATAACTGTTTGCCATCAAGTGATTGTGCAGATTTAACTCATATATATACTGAATACACACTGTACAAAGACAGCCCCCTGTAAAATACTGTACAATAGTTGTTCAAATCAGTGAAGAGAAATGGCACTGAATCATGTTATCTTTTCTTGCCACATCTGACATTTATCTAGTAAGTACTTCTTAAAAAAAAGACATTGTACCAAAAACCCATCAAATGAAAATGTATTGCACACTTACTGTGGATAATCTCTCCCAGAGAGCACTTAAGGCAGCAGATAGGTAATATAGGTAGTGCAGAGGGCAATAAATGAACTGTGATCTGGAAGAGATGAGATTATGTTGTATATTGTAAATTGATTTACTTTAGCAGTGAACCTAAAGAACAGTGTAAGCGAACAATAAACAAAAGTAATTTGATCGACATTACGGTCCATCTGTCAACAATGGGTGTGAAAGATGTCAGCGATTCCTGGCAGACATTAAATGTTGCAACTCAAATCATTGCAAGTGTAATCACATCAATAATACTGTTAAACAAGCAACACAGATGCATGCAGGCAAACGTCACCAAAGCACATGGTGCTGAGACGTACTGGCACATGCTTGTTTTTGTTGACTTTAATGACGGAGAGGGGGGACAGATGAGTTATATGGACCGTATGTTGCAGAATGACATATTTCTTTGTAACGGACATGATAGCCATCAGCATTCTTTAGATAAGGCAGGTGCACAAGTTTCTGCGGGTGGCTCGTGATGGGCTTGCGTCAGGTGGCTCAACAGCAGGTACACGACTCTTTGACCTCCACTATAAGTATACCAGTCTGTAAAAGACTTAAAACAGGTAGAAAGTGAGCCAAAGGAATTGTTTTTGATTACAACAAAGCAAATTTGCCAAAAGTAGAGACTCAGAAATTGCCATGGAGTTACAAGAACACCTTTTTGACAAAATCTTAAAGAAAGCATCCATATATCCTTCATAAAATGAGCATTCATTGCAGCACTGTTTTATTGCATTATAATTTATTTAAAGGTGCTCTAAGTGATGTGACGCGTTTTTTAGGCTACAACATTTTTTATCACATACAGCAAACATCTCCTCACTATCCGCTAGCTGCCTGTCCCCTGAACACACTGTAAAAAAATGTTGTAGCCCTGAGTCCCTTGCATGTATGACACATACTATTTATGACTGAGTTGACAAAATAAATATCATGAATTTTATTTTATTACTTTAGGTCATCCATGGTGCTATGATGATCACTGTGGTATGTGTCAGCACATGTACAAATAACTACAACTAAAAATGACTTTTTGACTAAAAAGATGACGACAGTTTCAAAGTGATCATCATGTGAAAATAAAGGATTTGGTCTTTTTCCATCTCGACCATCAAAGTACAGTCCGTCTCAATGGCACCTTCTGCCTCAGTCCCAATGCGGCGGCGAGAGCCAATCACCCATTAACATTGAGACGCGTAACGCAATAACTGACCTTCACCTATACAAATTTTGACGACAAACATGCCATCATGTCCATAGTCAACACAGGCCACACAGGTTTGATCAGTGACTTTTATAATAATCCCAAAACAAAACTTATGTTAATGTAGTTTATGAGGGTTATGCTTAAAACTATGACGATCAATCGATTAGTTAATCAACAACAATTTCAATAATTGTTTAATAGTTTCATTCGTTTGTCAAGCAATAATGGTTCTAGCCTCTCAAAGCAGAATATTAGCTGCTTTTCGTTGTCATATATCATAGTACACTGTGTCTTTTGGGTTTAATACTGTCAATTGATCAAAACAAGCAATTAGAAGACATCACTCTGTGGTCTGGGAAATTCTGACTGGCCAGTTTTTACCATTAGTATAACCATTAGTTGCGGCCCCCGTTATGATACATAAGATCCTTATTTGACAAAAGTGTCTAAAATGAATAATTGTTGTTGGCATGTAATCTTTTGTTTGCCCCCCAACAAAACACATTCAAGTCTGTGAAATCATGTAACACTTTTCCTTGTGTTCTCCTTCGACTCCCAGTGACAGTTGAACTGAAGGATGGTATGGTGGGGGTCTCAGGGGGAGGTTTCAGATACGTCTACTCCACCCTTCAGTTATACTTGCATTGCTCCACATCACAAAACTACTGGGTCAGAGCACACAGTGGATTTAAAGAGATACCCAATGGAGGGAGTTACAATAATCAAACTACTGTCTTCCTGCAGTCAAGACATTGTTTTCTAATAGATTTAGCTTTTGCCCTTGTAATGTAACTAATGTCATTAGTTGTGTCTTTGTCCAGATGCACATAGTGAACAAGAGGAATGATTTAACTCTGGATGACAATAAAGATTCCCAATGGTCTGGCAGTGCTGGGATTCTTTTTTGAGGTAACATTAAGTGCATTATGTAATAAGTCAGTAGTTGTGATCAATATCGACGCTATAAATACACAAAAACTTCTTATAATTAGTATAGTGTGTTCATACTGGAAAAGTAAGTTTTAATTTTATTTATTATTTAAGGTGTGTCCTTAGAGCCTTTGTTTTATGTCAAGATAGTGCCTCACATCTTGAAAAAATAAAAAAAAAATGTAAGAAAAGTATTGACAAAGTACACTCAGAAAAGTCATGCATACTATTCATATGGGGGAAAAAAAACTATTTGTGTAAAAACATTTTGCTGTCTTTAAGTTCAATTGGCAGTGTCAGTTTGAAATCCAACAGTGTATCGTCTCATTTCCTACTATAAGTAAACTGTTAAGTATGCTGATTTATTGAATATAAACAGCTTACTATACAGATTAGTACATACTTAATTTAAACAGTTAGTTATATGAAAGTTGGTCATACCACACACTATCTTGCAAATTTAGTTTTCCACTGGTTATACAACTAAAGATTAGCTGAGGACTAGACTTGTCTTTCCAGTTTGTCAAGTTGTGAGGTATGAAAACGGTGACGAACATTCAACAGGGGATACCAATTACTGCTAGCCTGACACAAACTCGAATGTTGTGGGCGGGGTTGTTTGGCTGGCATCCAGGCTAACTTACTGCAACAAACTACCAGCATTTAAACTGAGAATGTTATATCTACCTGCTTTTATTCATCACTAAGCATATTATGTGTATACCTGCACCGATTTAAACCTGTCAAGCCTGACACCATATGACAATCAAAATGCTTGTTACTTCTATGCTCCTGTAGGAATGTTCCTTAGACATTCAGCATGTTTGTCTCTGTAGACAGATCCCACGTGTTATAAAGAGACCTGGAAAAAAACTGCCCCCCTACCTTTCAGCTATTCAAAACATCAGTAAGCCTACTTACTTAGTTTGTTTGCATACATTATAAACACAAATGTGGCACTACATCTTGTGTATTTTTGCTTTAATGCAGGCTCAGAAGTTTACATAACAGAAGAGTGTTGATGACTTCCTGGCGGCGTGAACCAAGCTGCATTCTACTGCTAGAATTGCTCCTTAACCACCCCTTTGTGCGATGTGGTTTGGTCTTTAAGGAGTCTATCAAGGTGGACCAATACCTGGTACGTGCTACTCCACATCTTGTTGCTGCGGATATACAATGCTCAGCATAAGTGAATACACCCATATTAAAGTTGACTAAAAAGAGGAATACAAAATAATCTTTTGGAAATTGATCTTAATGCCTATTTATGGAATGGCCCACCGGAGGAAAATAGGAGAGGGTCATGTATTTTTATTATTTTATTCTTTTATTCATCCAATTTCTTTAGTCTAGGGGGGAGGGTCACCCAACTTTTGTATTCATGAGAACAGCAACATTTCAAAGTGGCTTGTTTGGTGCATATTTATCCATGTAGCTCTCTCAGTCTCGGCCTCTATCACTAGCAGATGGGTCCCTCCCTGTCAGCCAGACAATTTGAGCTATAGCTTTAGAGACCGTGGGATTTTCCAAACTGAATAAATCCCGCTCGCACATATAAACACAAAACTGCTTTGCTAACTCCATGGTGTTGTAACTAAGACATCTGCTGACAAAATAATTTTATTCATTAGCATGATTGCTGTACTGTTTGGTTGAAAAACATCCAAAAAACTGTACGAAAACATAGCGGACCAGACGCAAGCTTTTATTTTGAAAAGTCGAAGCTTGCGCTGCAGATAGAGAGTCGAAGTCCCTCCCCTTCCGGTGGACCTCATGGGACCTTAATTCGGAAAAACTATGAACGGTGTGTCGGTACCATTGACATATGGTCGGTACACAATCCGTTCTACCTGCACGATCCGTTCTGCGCAAGCGCGATCCGTTCTGCACATGCGCAAAATATTCACACATGCGCTGTTGTCATAGACAGTATAATATGTTGTACGCAAGGGGGTAAGCTTCGCTTCAGAACTCAAACCTCTCATGGGATCGCTTTGTTGCTACAAAGCGATCACCTCCCGTTAGCATTCCGCTGACCGCCATTTTGTTTTTACGTCACTTGACAGCGAATAACTTTACATCTGAAGCGTTTAAAGACACTATTTGTCCATTGTTTATTTCTACAGAAACACGAAAATGTATAAAAGGCTCCATTACCTTGTACCTCACGTTATAATTCCGTAGCAGATGTTTTTGTGAAAATAGGCTAACGATTGTGTCATAACCCCGCGACTTACTGTCGCACAGTAGAGGAATTACCGTATAGGACAGGAGAAGCTCGCAGGCAGTTTGGACTTCCATTAGCTGTTTAGGTTTAATTACTAATGTTAACTAGCATGTTAGTGATCAATAATTAGCCTGTGTCTCTGTTATCTCCTTACATGTACCTACACTCTCCGTCTCTGTAAGATTGGGAATGATTGAGATTTCTCTCGGCACAGCTACTAGAAGACTTACAACTTTCAGACACGTTGCTCACGTCACATTTACGTTGTCTCTGTCAGTTGGAGGCTGCGCAGTAAAGCAAGTGATCACCGGAAAAGTGCTTCTAATAGCCTTCACTGGTCTCCGTCCAGAGCAACGGGGTCTATTGGTCCATTATATAATGTCTATGGTTGTACGAGGATTTACGGCACTGCACGATCTGTTCCACGCTTCCGGTCGACAGCCAAGCTAACGTTAGTTTAGCCAACAGCTAATTCGGTAGCTGAGACAGCATGTAATAACTTTAAAAGACCCTCAAAATAAAACTTGAAAATAAATGTTAACATATATAACCCATTAAGTTTGACTTAACGTTATTTTAGACTGAATCTAGCTGTCAGCTAGCGGTTAGCCGAATTAGCTGTTAGCCGTTAGCTTCCCGGTGGAGGCTAGCCATAGGCTAGCGTCAGTGGCGGATCTAGAAAATTTTACATGGGGGGGCAAAGGGGTAGCAAGAGATCTTGGTAGGGTGGCAGGGGAAGACGGTACATGGAAACCCTCATACATAAACTGATATGCCCTACTACGCCCCGCAATGCCCTGCTACGCCCTAAACTGCTACAACTATTATTTCTATTCATAGTTCCATTATCTTTTTTGTTACTATAATTACCATTATTATGAATCATAATTCTCTATATCTGTATCCATCTGTATGTAACCAGCGACCACCACGACCCTGGATATGTCTGATGTTTCTGTTGCACCAAATGCTTGCTCTTGGGAGAATTGTTGGGTCATTGTAACTTAAAGAGTGTGGTCTAGACCTACTCTATCTGTAAAGTGTCTTGAGAAGAGTGAACTGTTGTTGTATATGTAAATATTTACATATCTAACCCTATAACATATACAACAGAATGGAAATAGCCAAAAACTGAAAACACATCATGTCACAGGACATGTTATGTTACTGTACTGCAATTTATATGTAAGGAGAATATAAACCAACCATATGGTCCAGGGGTTACTGCAGCCTCCTCTTCCTCTCTGTCATCTTCATCCTCCTGATCACTCTCTGCCTCTGTCCCTCTCTCTGAACCTGCAGCCTCCTCTTCATCCCTCACTGTCAATTCTTCCTTTCCCTCTTCTCTTTCACTCATTTCTGCATTTCCTTCTGTGGTCTTCTCCTGCTCTGACCTGCCTGGTCTCTCCAGTTTACTGTCTTCTCCTTCTTCATTTCCCTCCTCCTCTTCCTCCTGTGCACTACTCAGGATTTTCTTGGCTGGCAATATTCCCCACTTTTAGGCTTCAGCTAATATCTCCACCTACTCTGGCCTGCAAAAGTCAAGATGTGAAAAGCTCTTGTTATTCTTGTATTACATTACACTGTAGGGTCCTGTAGCTAATAAGTAGCCTAAAAAACATAACATCAGACGAGATTTATTACATGCACACATCAGTTATGTTTAGACTAGCCTTCTTAATCCCGTTGTATTTGTTGTTTTCCCAGTTTGACAGTAAAGTATGTTGCCTGGTTTAATTTGTGCAGCCGTATTGCCGTGATATGTGAGAGGAAGTGGATTTTATAGTAGCCTACTCCTTAACTAATCATATACAAATGATCGGTCTCAGCAAGCACTGTGTAGTGTGTTGTAACGTAACGCCACCGAAACGGCGACCCTCTGTAAACGTTATGAATTCAAACATGCCAGTTTGTAATATTCTGTATTATGCTCTTCTTGTCTTTACTGAAATCAAACTAATCAAACAGCAGAATGCGCTTACAACCCACGAGGGAGCAATTTGACTTTTGGCTAACAGACGCGCTGTTGTTGATACTGACTCGCCTTTAGCAGACATTATAATTATTACAAATTTAACTTCAGATGAAACGTGTGTTTTAACTTCACCTGGGAAACAGACTTCACTTTGAGAGCGCTCGAGGGGGGGGCAGCTCAGTCGCTCCAGTCTTTGCCGGGATGCAGGGCCCCCCCACACCGCAGCAGACTCGCTGTGTGCGAGCCTGAATGTGCGAACGCTGCTCTGCACGTTTGATGCAGGGACGTAGCTAAGTATTTGAGGGGCAGGGGGCTAAGATTACATCTACAATTATTATTTATGATGAATTAATATAAATTAATTGTTTGTTTCAATGTTTTAAGAAGCCTGTGCACATAGTGGCAGTTTGTTTTTACAAGCAAAGTTTTTTGAATGCCAAAGTTAGGGGGGCAGCTGGGGGGGCAAGGCCCTACAGTGGGGGGGCAGCTAACCCCCCTTGCCCCCCTGTAGATCCGCCCCTGGCTAGCGTGGAACAGATCGTGCAGGTCGTATCCTCGGTAAAACAGTATTATCTTTTGCATGCGCAGAACGGATCATGCAGGCAGAACGGATCGTGTACCGACATGGTGGTCAATGGCGAAAGACAAACTATTTCCTGGTCCTGATCGATTTGTGCCTTGGATTACACATGATGTTTTTCAAAATAAAAAATGATTTTACATGTCAAGAATGTCACAGTTTGTCGCAAGATAGTTAAGTAAAATGTTATGGGAAAATACGTAATTAGACAGACTACAAGTCCAAGTCGCTTAACTGACGTCACCACATTTTCTCTCCACTCACGGTTCTGTCCGCCCTTCTGTCACAGCTAAGCTAGAGAAAGTCTCTCTATGGCTCTGAGCTAAGCTAATGATGCCCGTGTGTTTTGTACTGGAATACCACCATTCCAGCAACGGGAGTTGCTCTTTCTTTTGCTTCCTGGCGGATGAAAAGGCGAGGACTCCGTGGACCAAACTCATCAGGCAACAATCTGTGTGAACTTATCTAAGTTAGCTTATTCGGTTAGCTAACAACGAATGCTAACTAACGTCCGCCTTTATTATTATTATTTTTCCCATAATCTTTTAATACAGTCATCATTTAAAATAATATTAATAATGGAACCCTTTGGAAAATTTTGTGATTTTCTACATTAATTGCACATGGAAATTAAAAATATGTCACTAGTATAGCAACAGCTAGTATCTTTTGGCGCAAAAACTAATGAATGAAAACCCCCATAAAACATCAGTACTGTTGGGAAAGGCAAGGTAACCCTTATCCATTACTGGTTGAACTCCTTTTGGCAGGAATAAGCTCAAGAAAATGCTCCTGGTAACTTGATTCCGATCTGCACAACAGATCACTTTTTAGGACCAATTAGTGCAGAAACCCAGATATTTCCAAACGGTCCACATACTGTCATACTCATAAACATACTTTTCTTGAGACTGTAGTAAGAGTACCGTGGCTTCTGAAACTAAAAGTCCTACCATGTATCTATTCCTTAATTCACTAAAAAGCTGATTGCAATAAGTACAGTTGTGGCCAAAAGTTTTGAGAATGACACAAATATTAGTTTTCACAAAGTTTGCTGCTAAACTACTTTTAGAGCTTTTTTCAGTTGTTTCTGTGATGTACTGAAATATAATTACAAGCACTTTATACGTTTCAAAGGCTTTTATTGACAATTACATGACATTTATGCAAAGAGTCAGTATTTGCAGTGTTGGCCCTTCTTTTTCAGGACCTCTGCAATTCGACTGGGCATGCTCTCAATCAACTTCTGGGCCAAATCCTGACTGATAGCAACCCATTCTTTCATAATCACTTCTTGGAGTTTATCAGAATTAGTGGGTTTTTGTTTGTCCACCCGCCTCTTGAGGATTGACCACAAGTTCTCTATGGGATTAAGATCTGGGGAGTTTCCAGGCCATGGACCAAAAATTTCAAAGTTTTGGTCCTCGAGCCATTTAGTTATCACTTTTGTCTTATGGCATGGTGCTCCATCGTGCTGGAAAATGCATTGTTCTTCACCAAACTGTTGTTGGATTGTTGGAAGAAGTTGTTGTTGCTGTTGGAGGGTCTTTTGGTACCATTCTTTATTCATGGCTGTGTTTTTGGGCAAAATTGTAAGTGAGCCCACTCCCTTGGATGAGAAGCAACCCCACACATGAATGGTCTCAGGATGCTTTACTGTTGGCATGACACAGGACTGATGGTAGCGCTCACCTTTTCTTCTCCGGACAAGCCTTTTTCCAGATGCCCCAAACAATTGGAAACAGGCTTCATCGGAGAATATGACTTGGCCCAGTCCTCAGCAGTCCATTCACCATACTTTCTGCAGAAGATCAATCTGTCCCTGATGTTTTTTTTGGAGAGAAGTGGCTTCTTTGCTGCCCTTCTTGACACCAGGCCATCTTCCAAAAGTCTTCGCCTCACTGTGCGTGCAGATGCGCTCACACCTACCTGCTGCCATTCCTGAGCAAGCTCTGCACTGGTGGCACTCCGATCCCGCAGCTGAATCCTTTTTAGGAGACGATCCTGGCGCTTGCTGGACTTTCTTGGACGCCCTGAAGCCTTCTTAACAAGAATTGAACCTCTTTTCTTGAAGTTCTTGATAATCCTATAAATTGTTGATTTAGGTGCAATCTTAGTAGCCACAATATCCTTGCCTGTGAAGCCATTTTTATGCAACGCAATGATGGCTGCACGCGTTTCTTTGCAGGTCACCATGTTTAACAATGGAAGAACAAGGATTTCAAGCATCACCCTCCTTTTAACATGTCAAGTCTGCCATTCTAACCCAATCAGCCTGACATAATGATCTCCAGCCTTGTGCTCGTCAACATTCTCACCTGAGTTAACAAGACAATATGACGAAATGATCTCAGCAGGTTCTTTAATGACAGCAATGAAATGCAGTAGGGGTGGGGGAAAAAATCGATACAGCATAGTATCGCGATATGTTTCGTGGCAATACTGTATCGATACACAGATGCCAAGTATCGATCTTTTATAACATATGTGTTGGTCAGTTTGTCTGCTTGACAATCCCATTTTGTAGCAATATAATTGAAGTGAGATGAACAAACAGAGAAATGTATCTTTTTAGATAAGATGTTGACAAAATTGTCCTTTTGGGGACATCATTTGAAATTGGAAAAAGTTGGAAAAAATGTAATACCTTTCAATATATCGCAGAATATTGCAATATGTTTAAAATCGCAATAATATCGTATCGTGACCTAAGTATCGGGATGATATCGTATCGTGAAGTCTCTGGTGATTCCCACCCCTAAAATGCAGTGGAATTTTCATGGCAAAGAAGGACTATGCAATTCATCTGATCACTGTTCATAACATTCTGGAGTATATGCAAATTGCTATTATAAAAACTTAAGCAGCAACTTTTCCAATTTCCAATATTTATGTAATTCTCAAAACTTTTGGCCACGACTGTAGGTCTACAACTCTCAGTTTTGATTTGCTATACAAGCACACATGTTAAGACTTTTTTGAAGTCAGGTTTTATATATCACAGTAGTTGTCACAGAGGTAAGACAGGTAAAAACAATTGAGGTGTAGTAACTGGTGTTATGATTTTAGAGCACACCCATGTAAGTTTAATATTTAACACTTACATGATCAGGCAGTTCAGGGAAAGTCAAGGAGAGGAAGTCAGCCTTGCATGAAATTCTTCTGGAGTGTTGTCATTGCTTTGAAGGGTGAGTCAGGTCAATATTATACTTAACTTATTACTGCAATTGTGAATCAAATCTAAAGTTAAGTGTTTTATTTTTAATCTTCACAGTTAACATTTTCAGGATACATAGCAATTTTTGAAAACATGCTCATAGAAATAGAATTAAAATCAAATTTGTTCAGATATGTTCTTAATGTTTTCTTTATTCTTCTTTTCCTCAGCACCATCAGACTCAGTTCCTGTGTGTCCTGCTTGTGAATCAATGCCCTTAATGTTTATGTAACGTAATTACCAATAAACTCAGTAACTTGTAGTCATTATGGGGGGTAACCTTAAAATGTCACCATTAAAGACTGAATGAATGAATGAGGAAATGAAAGAGTGCTGTGTCAGAGGGAGGAGACCGAGAGAAACTCAAGGTGTATTGAAGAAAACCTGCTCCCGACCAGGTTAGGTTCACAGACTCAGTTACCATAGTAACGACTCTGAGGTTAAGTTAACTCTCTTTCTGAAATGGGCTGGAGTTACCCCTCTCTCTCAGGTTTGATTAACCTCCCTTTCTGAAAGAGAAAGCCCAGAGTTTCCCTCATCTCAGGGTTAACAAAACTAGGTTTTCACTAAACCTGCTTTCTGAAACGGACCTCTAGTGACCTCTAGATATGCACGTCCTGCATATCCATACACCTGCGTGCTGGAGGACTGTGCAGACCCACTGATGGATCAGTTGCTGGTGGATGAACAACACGTTTGCCTTGGTTGTCTTCTTTGTGTTGGAAAAAGGGATCACTGACCTGGTCCAAATCTAAACGCATAAATACACTACAGGACTGTCAATACACTCAGGTAAAGATAACACACAGGAAGTAAACAGCGGCACAGGGCTGCTTTTAAGAAACTTACTGATGCTGTATGGGAAAGTCTCAAGATCAAGGAGACTTAAATATCAGCAGTGTTCTTTATCACTTAATCAATATTTAAATAATGACTTTTTAAGTAATTGAGGTCACCATAACACTGTGTGGAAGAGTTCTTGAAAACAAATAAGAAATTAATAAACAAACACTTTTTAGGTTTACACTCCCTAATTCCACATCCCATACATCCACACACCTGCCAAGCACTCCCATTAAAATCCAAAAGAAGCAATTTGCATTATAAAATATCAGTTCATATTGAATAAACTGACTGAACACTGAAACACAATGCTAATACATATTCTGCATTATCTGCGTTAAGTAAACTATGGATTGAGTATAATAATGCAGGTTTAAATTATTCATTATTACATTTTCTCATTGCAGACGAGCAGACAGGGAGCCAGATGGGAACTCCAGAATATGCAGTTGCCATTTTCCATATGGGAAAGACAAAGTGCCGTGTCTTTTCCAGTGGAGCAAGACAAGCTTGGTCCTCCCAACAAGTCTGTCACAGTCAGACCACAATTATGTGAAAACGGCACTGGATAATGACACTGCTGCCACTGGCCCCAACTCAGGACCCTCCACAACGCAATGTGGATCCACTCCACTGGAAGAAGCAGGGGATGATGTCGTCCAGTCTAGGCCTGTCAGTGGCAAGTGTCATCCATCCATGTACACGACGGTAGGCCTACCTGATGATGTCATCCGAATGGAGACGGGGCTTCCTGATATGGCCATGTTCAGACGGGTGGTGGGGTTTGTGCAGCATTTTGAAGGCTCCATTGTTTATGCAGCTGGCTGGAATGTAGAAGGGGTACGTTTAGAAAACCAGGGGCCTCGTGTATAAAAGACTGCGCAGCTTTCATACCAGAAGATGGCGTACGGCCAAAACTTGAAAAGTACCTACGCACAGAATATTCACATGTATAAAACCGGTCGTACGCCAGGTCCTTCGCACCTTTCCTTTACACATGACAATCCACGTGAACTTGAACGCACATGAATGAGTCACTTTCACATAACTGTTTAATTCGCAGGCTACTTAGTCTCTGTTAAACATGAGGAAGGACAATGATTGATAAATCCACTTAGAAAATACTTTCAGTCATCCTCTGTATTTCCCATAGATGAAATATCTTACTCGCGGAAAATTACGCGGAAAATGCAGTAGTGTCTGTGAGTCTTTAGTTGCTGAGGCTCAGACATCCATGGCGCACAGGAGCGCGCGCACGGATCCATCTCCCCAGGAACAAACGCTGTGTCGGGGGGACTAACTCATGTGATGCGTCATTAATCCCGTGGATGATTTGTAGGCTATAAAGTGAACAAGGTGTACCCGGTCCACCAAACACTGGGCCGTCTTGACTGTCTTAATTCTGCACATATTTCTGTTACTGTAGTCCTATTTACTATTTCATTATTTCATCCATGCGTGGCACAGCGGATCTGTGCGCACGTCACCTGCCGTGGAGACGCTGGCCTCACTATAACCTCTCCTCCTCTGAGTCAGGTCTCCCTCGCGCTGGACTCAGTTTCACTGAGCTACTAACACTTAATAAATAAAATAAATGGCATTACATCAGTGAGTTCAAACTGCTTATTATGTGTAATTTGGACTGACACTAGCTAGGTTTCCATCGACCCGTTTTTATCAGAATTAAGTGATATCGAATGAAAAATGCCTTATGGAAACAGTAAAATCCGACTGAATTTCATGAATATTGACTTGAAATACGTTCGGTCTCATCGGATTTTCTCTTGATCGATATACGGCTTATGAGATATACGCTGATGGAAACGTTATTTGCCGAATAAATAATGAATTGCGATTAAGTTTTAGGTCATTTTATGGTTGCAACCCGCAATAAAACGAAGAAGAAGTTTCAGTTCATTTCCGCCCAGTATTTCCGCTCTGTTTGCAAAACAAAAACAGATGTAAGTGGACAAACGAGGAGACGAGGTACTTTTTTAATTTAATTTACCAGAAAAATATAACAGCTATTTTAGATAGCAAAAATCTAAGAAACGCCAACATTTATCAGGAGCTCGCGAAGGAAATGACGAACAGTTACGACAGGGACATTAAACGCTAAACTTGAAAAAGCTTAACGTGGTTTAATGTATCTAAACAACAATGATCATCACCAGATTTATCGTGGTTATATCTTGTCATGAACACTTAAGCCTGTCAAAAAAACTAAATCGAAATCCACTATAGAAGTTATCTCACAGTTAATATTTTCTTCATCAGTGGCCGTATTAATTATTAATATGGCGAGGAAAAAGCTTAACGTGGTTTAATGTACATAAACAATGATCAGTGATTACCAAATTTCTCTCTCATATTACCCATCATAACCACTAAAAACTGTAAAAAACGAACCTAAAGTCCAATTATTATGGACATTATCTGACATTAAGCGTGTATGCAGAGCCTATGGAAAAAGCTTACGTGGTTGAATGTACCTAAACAATGATCAATCATCACCAAAAAATCCTCTTCTATATTGCTCATCATAACCACTTAAAATGGTCAAATCTAACCCAATGTCCAAATATTATGGACGTTATCTGACACATTAACGTGAGATAACTTATAATCGTTGGATTTCGATTTAGTTTTTTTGACAGGCTTAAGTGTTCATGACAAGATATGACCATGATACATCTGGTGATGATTGATCTTTGTTTAGATATTAAACCATGTTAAGCTTTTTCACGTTAAGCGTTTTAGAATGTCCCTTACGACAAGCTGCGGGACGTCCTGCGGAATAAATGGAAGGCGCTCACGGCTCAAAAAAGAGAGTTGTCTCGCAGCGGTGCCGGAGGGAAAATATAAGGCAAGTTCCACCTTTTTGATGAGCTGGATCATATCCTCAGCCAAAGGCCCATCGGAGCAGGCTGCTTGGCTTCTAATATTAACAACTACTTTTTCTAGCAAAACTTTATTCGCAAAAGTTTGCTTGAATCTTGTGCGATTCAGTGCAAAAATGAATGGAAACACCATAAAATGTCTCAAATCAATTTGATATACCAATTTAATAGGAAAACAGCATGTGACGTCATTACGCACAGGTTTTTATTCGCTTTAAAGCTGTTTGATGGAAACACACTTTCAACAGCTTATCGCATGATTTTTTTTGTTTTACCGAACTTCAGATAATTCGATTGACAAGTGGATGGAAACTTAGCTACTGAGATGTATGTTGTTCTGTAAGTGGTGTGGCGCTGCCACTATTCTCTTGCTTTCCACTTTGACATTAAACTTTATTTTTTTATTATTCTGCCATGGTTCGGTGCATTCATCGCCCGGTCACCATTTGCCATTCTGGGCATTTTCTTTCATTGCTTCTCCAAGATGACAAACCTCCAAACAGAAAAAAATGTCTCGCCTCCACCTCCGCAATCAGCACCTCAACCTCAGTCAGTGAAGTTTTTTGTTTTTTTTCGTCTGCAGCGGGATAACCCGTTGTGATTGGACAAAGAATGACGTTGTGGGCGCATTTATAGTAATTTCCATATTCATTTATGGGGGGAGGCAAGGCGGGGTCAGTCACTCATTCATGTGCGCTCAATTTCACGTGGATTGTCTGTGTAAAGGAAAGGCGCGCAGGACCCCGGGCGTCTAACCGGTTTTATACATGTGAATATTCTGTGCGTAGGTAGGCGTCGCCCTGTGCCATGGTGTCTGAGCCTCAGCAATAAAGACTCAACACTACCATTTTGGTAATTTCGCGTGTATTTCTTATGTACAGCTTTAATGTTTATTATTTTAGTTTAACAGCTAATACGTAGTTAGTGACTCATTCATGTGCGTTCAATTTCACGTGGATTGTCATGTGTAAAGGAAAGGTGCGAAGGACCTGGCGTACGACCGGTTTTATACATGTGAATATTCTGTGCGTAGGTACTTTTCAAGTTTTGGCCGTACGCCATCTTCTGGTATGAAAGCTGCGCAGTCTTTTATACACGAGGCCCCTGGTCTTGGCGGACAGGGGTTTTCTAATTTCAGACATTGTGCCAGAGGGCGTAACAGTAAATATACCACCCTTTCTGAACAAAGGAAAATTTAATGAGAGTGAAGTGAGGGCGACAAAGGAGATCGCAAAAAAACAGGATTCATGTCGAGAGGGCTAATCCTAGGGAAGGAGTTTAGAATCCTTGACCTGATACCCGCTCACCTGCGAAGCTCAGCCAATATCTTCAGAACCGCCTAATACAGGAAGTAGGCAGCACCCTTGCTGAAAAACAGTAAGCACAAGCTTATCTGTCCTCTCTGGATATTGACAGAGAGCGGAACACGCAGAACACACACACACACACACACACACACACACACACACACACACGTACGTACGTTTTATTGAAGTCACAGTGAGTCACAGCAATGCCAATAAAGTGGTTTCAAGTGTGGTTACAGTTTTTCAAAACTTCACGTAGACAGCGGTTGCTGCGATATGATATAATTATTTCTACAGCACCTTTTCAGCAACTTAAGTTAGTTCTCCATTAGTTCAGTGTTAACAACAGGGCAGTCACCAAGTTTATTGTTAAAAGTTTGTGTCATTATGCAGTGTGCACTAAAAGTCTTTGTTGTTTACAGTCCTTTGCATGTTAGTTAGTTCATATTAGCCTGTACACAATGTCATTTGTTTATTTATGTATTAGTTAATATATGTTCATGTTGTGGCAAAAAGGTTTCTCTTTTTTTCAATTTCGGATTGATACAAATCCTGAGTATCAGAAAGTTGTTTGTTTTTACAATCATAGTTGTTATTTGTTCAGGACCTGTTGTCCTGTTGTTTATCTCTCCCTTTTCACTCTCTCTCCCCTTCTTTCCCTGTCTTCTTTGGAAGGCTTCTCTGCTTTCAAATAAATGTTTTCATGCTTTCATGTTTTTGTAAACTAATCAATATTATGGTGTTATTTTGAAACCTGGTTCATGTTCACAAATTAAATGGGGCATTCTCTAACTTCTTAGACCATTCTGGGCCTACAAGATATAGCGGTGTAGCAGTATTCTAACCTATACAAGTCCATTTTAAACAGATTTCTGATAATAGTTTACAGATAACACCTATGAGGTTACTGAATTTGTATCTGGATCATTAGCTTCCCTGCCAATTGAACAGGTACTGACAGGAGACGCGATGTGAACACTGATCCATAGTCTCCCCAAAAAAAAGAACTGATTGGCTGTGGGGGCACTTCACCTCCAGCAGGGCAGATGGCTCCACAAGCCCATCAAGTGATGCTCCCAAGACACCCGACTCACTTACAAAGAGTCCTGAGTCGAGCACCTCCATTTGATAAGCCTGCTCAAAGGCTTTCACTCCCTCTGGCTCATTCATGACACCCCAGTTGACAGCAATCACACCATCCAAATTATGCCCCACAAGCACCCTCTTCATGAGGGACGGGCATGGGATGTACAAGCGCCGTGAAAGCAGCACAACACCGAAATTGCTGGCTGTCAAACGTCCCTTCCTATGAAGCTGCCACTGAGGATTTCTCTGCTGACCCATGGTGGTTGCCAGGATAGTAGCCAGCTGGTCTTGGGACGCATTGAGGCAAGATTTGCTTCAAGCATCTGACCCAGATGCTCCCTCACCAGTTCAGGTACAGTTGGCACCGGTTGATGCTCGGGCTGTGGGTCGGGTGACAACAGCCATGCCATGCCGCACTCTGTTCCCCTCAGCTCAGACCTGAACCAGTCCACATCCTCAACACTTACGTCCCTGGCTAGGGGGTTATAGGTGCCCTCCAACTGCGGGTACAGCTCTCACACCGGTAGAGTTCCTTTGGAGGAGGCAGGCTTCTTCCATTGACACGTCTGTCACGCTGAAACTCCCACATCTCCAAAAATTTCAACGCTGCAGCATGACTACATTTGAACTCTCCACGTGCACACTCACACTTGGAGTTTAAAATGGCTCCATCATCACCCATGTAGATCTGTAAAATTGCAATGTAAATTTTTTAGAACGCTACAATACAGTAATTAGTAATACAACTATGGGCGGCAAGGTATACGTACAGTTAAGTGTCCCAAATGATTTGCCAAAAACTGAGTGTCCCAAATGATGAGAGTCTTATTTGGGACAGGTTAGTTTATTATTTTCCAAAAAAGTAGTGTCCCATAAGCTACTGTAACGTGAAGGTTCGATATGTGGTGGTGGATCACTCTTTATGAGAATAAACAGCAGGATGGAGACGGATAACTTTCTCAAGCCATACTTTACTGCACACTGCTCACAACAACAACACTTCTTTCTTCGGACCTCACACGTGACTTTACTAACCAATCAGAAGCAAGAACAGACTGAGGTAAACGTGATGAAATCAGAGAGGCAGATTCAACAGAACATCCTGTATGTTCTGTTGTATGTACATGTATGTACATGTTTACACATTTAATGTTTACACATTAAATGTGTAAACATGTAAATATGTAACTAATAATTGTGTAACATAAATATGTAAATGATTAACTGACTAAACATTGTAAATACATTTCTAGAAAATTAACTCACATATAACTTATATTAATTTATGCTTACACTTTCACATATGATTAACTCCACTTCTAACCTTACATTTTTTCCTCCCACAAAAGAAACGTCCCCGTTTCTCAGCAAAGACATAAGTAAACAAACAAGTAACTGTAAACAACGACAATAAAGCAACTGAGTCACTTCAGAACATAGTTCAAGGAATCTGGGAGGCCTAACTAGACGTTTCCCAGGGCATAGCGAAGAAACAGCACTTGAAGCGGGGAAGAGGGGACAGTGTCAAACTGGCGCACTGGGCCAGAGGGGGGGCAGACCCAGACTGAGTCAGGGAGAGCGGAATTGGGGGTGGCGGTCGGGGTTGCGGATGGCCAGTAGGAAGGGTTAATGAGGGAGTACTGCTGTGGCCAGATAAGTTGTAGCTCTTCGTGGTTGCCAACTTTGAAGGCTTAAAGGGCAAAGGACCTGACAATGCAGTCAAACAAGGGAGTTTAGGCTGCAAGGAATCACATGTAAGTGCCTCATGTCCACAATCTGGCACAGGAGCATGGTAGGGTCTGAGACGGTTGTAGTGGACAATCTGGGACTTATCAGACTGATCCAGGAGGTAGTGAATCCTATATGTCACTCCAGGAGAATCCACATCAGATCCAAGGCACTCCAATATTTCAAAGGGCCTTTCCAGTGAGGAGCAAGTTTTTGCTTTGCTGTAGTGGGGTCATTTAACCAGACAAGGTCTCCGGAACATAGGGAGGTGCTTAACACTCTTGTCATACTGTCGTTTCTGCTGATTGTGGGCCATCTCTGTTCCATGCAGCCAACGGAAAGCGACTGAAGTTTGGCCGTGCAACATAGTCAGCAGGGGAACCTGTAGTAGACGAAGATGGTGTGTTGTTAGGTAACAGCATGTCGGCAGGCATCCTGGCTTCATGACCATGTGTGAGGAAGAATGGTGTAAAACCTGTTGTAGAGTGAGGGTGTATTGTAAGCCAACGCAACCTTGGTTGAGGCAGCATCCCATTCACCAGGCTGTTGAAGAAGTGTCTTAGCTAACTGATCAATAAGTGTCCTGTTGAACCTCTCGATCATGCCGTCACACTGAGGATGATATGAGCTGGTTCGTGTTTTCACGCCCAGCAGTTCACACAGATGTTTCACCAGGTCAGTCTCAAACTGAGTCCCTGATCGGTTGTAGCATCTCCGGGATGCCATGTTCACAGATGAGTTGTCAAACAGACATTTCAACTGTTACGGAGCTGGGTCTGGAATGGCATAGAGGTTGACATACTTGGAGAAATAATCTTGGACAACAAGCACATACCTGTTTCCACGACTTGTGATGGGGAGCTCAAGTATGTCAGCTGCAACCTTTTGGAATGGCTCAGTAGCAACAATTGTTCCCATTGGAGCTCTCTGATGAGGTGTGGGACTCCGTCTTGCGTCACATGGAGTACATTGCTTGCACCACATCCTGATGTCACGTGACATAAAGGGCCAATAGCACAGTTGCTGAGCACGTTTCAGGACTTTATCAGCCGATAGATGACCAGTCACTGGATGTCCATGCAGCATCTGCAAAACAGTGTCTTTCAAAGCATGAGGGACAATCGTTAGATAGAGCACTGATTTTGTGGATGGGTTGAAAACTTTACGGCAGAGAACACCATTATGAAAGGTAAGTCTGTGAAACTCGTGCCAAAGTGCCTTCTCCGCAAGTGTGCGTTTTTTCATGCGCCAATAATTTGGTTTCTGTCCTTTAACTTTCCAGCTAATGACCTCTGACAGTATGGAGTCCTGCCGTTGTTCCTTTTTGAAATCATCTTCAGGGAGCCGAAGCACCAATGTGGAGGGGACAGACTGTGAAACACACTGCGAAGAGGCTGGGGGAGGCTGTGGTCCAGTCAGGTTACAGCAAACTGGCCTTGTGTCAGTACTGCAGAGACTGTGATGTTCAGAACTGACAGGACTAGACAGACTTACAGAACCTAGACTAGAATGTCCCTCGTCACAGCGTGGATTACCGGGAGCACTGGAGAAGGTGCTCTGCTCCGTTGGACTGATGTCAGCAGGGCGACGTGACATTGCATCTGCATTGAGGTGACTGTGGCCATCCTTGTGAATTACAGTCCATTCAAAAGGATCAAGTTCAAGAGCCCAGCGTGCACGACGACCAGTTCTGTCATTGTCAATGGGTATTTTCCTGAGACCCAGGAGAGGTTTGTGGTCAGTGACAATAACAAAGGGCTGTTTGTAAAGGTGTGGGAAATGTCGCACGGCCCAGACAATGGCCCAGAGTTCTCTATCATATGTTGACCATTTTCTTTCCGCCTTTGTGAGGACATGACTAGCATAAGCAGTCACTTTTCTTGATTCCCTTGTCTCTGAGCAAGCACAGCACCAATAGCAGAGCCGGAAGCATCTGTATAGAGGGAGAATGGCACAGTAAAGTCAGGAATGCAACCACTGGAGGGTTTGTGAGCACATGTTTCAGGTAAGTGAATGCATCCTGACATTGAAAAGTCCATTGAAAAGGTGCATTCTTTTCTGTGAGGGCGTAGGGGGACACTGTGATGTGCAAAGCTTCTGATGAACTTGGCGTAATATGAACAAAGTCCAAGAAATGCTCTTACTTCTGTAGCTGACCGTGGAATAGGCCAGTCTTGAACACTTTTCAAATTTCGCGGGTCTGGCTGAATGCCGTCTTTGGATACAACATGGCGCCAGAAACTGTACCTGATCCCTGGCAAAACAGCATTTTGAGGGATTCAGCTTCAAGCCACTTGACTGAAATCTGGAGAGAATGTCTTCCAGGTGCTGGAGATGTTCACTGAAAGAGCGGCTGTAGATGATGACATCATCCAAATACACTAGGCAGGTTTTCCATGGGAGGCCCCAAAGCACCATTTCCATCAAGCTGGCATGTGGCTGAGCGGCGAGGACCCATTGGCATAACTTTAAAGTGATAAAGGCCACTACCTGTTGTGAATGCTGTCTTTTCACGGTCTTCCTCATCCAGCTCAACTTGCCAATAGCCATGTTGCAGGTCCATTGTGGAGAACCAGGCAGAACCTGACAAAGCATCCAGTGCGGTCGACTCTTGGAAGAGGGTGGGAATCCTTGATGGTCACTGCATTGAGTTTTCTGTAGTCCAGGCAAAAAACGCCTGTGCCATTTTTCTTGCCGGACCAAAACAACTGGCGAAGCCCAGGGACTGTAGCTTTCTTCAATGACATCTGCTTTTAGCAGGTTTTCAACTTGAGTCTGTATTTCAGCTCTCTGTTCTGGTGTCACTCTGTAAGGCTCTCTGTTTAATTGGTGTGGCATCACCGGGTGCGGTTTGATGCCTGATGATGCTAGTGCGAACCTCTGTCCTCTGAGTGTTTACTGAATACTGCTGAGTATTTCTGAAGCAGTGATTTCAGAGACTGAACTTGGGAAGGTGACAGGTCGCTGTGATTTATCCGAACAGATGGAGCTAAATCATGTATGGGGAAGGTTGCACAACATATGTCCCTCCATCTGATATGATGTCAACAGATGAAGCCGAATGAAACTCACCCAGGTGTTGACCGGAATGTAGCTCAATGTCATCTCTGGAGGGATTTAAGATTCGAACAACAGTTGTGCCATTTTGAACCTCACTGAGAGAATGTGCCACAATGATGTCACCCTACGGGTTGGGCATGAGAACACCATAGTAGTCAGTTGGCATGGGAGAAGCAGGTGTGGCTGCTGACACACAGGCTGTGATGAGGGTTTCACTCATAGCTGGAATCTTAGTGGGCGTTAGCACAGACACATTACAGAAGGCGGCCACTTCATGTCCTTTGGGCAGGAGAGGAATTTTCATGTCCCAAAGTTGCAGCACCTTGTTTTGATGTCAAGGAGGGCATGGTGCGTCCGCAGAAAATCAAAACCAAGAATGACCTCTGAGAATTTCAAAGTCCTGTTGCCATACCTGATTTCCAAGTCTGATCCCTATCGTTAACTTGCCTAAAATGTCCAGGTTCTGTCCATTCACTGAGCGAGCTGGCAGAGAGGAGGGTGTCATGGGGCGTTTTCTCAATGCTGGGTGAGAGTTACGAAAATCTTCGCTCACAATGGAGACAGTAGAACCAGAGTCAATTAAAGTGCACACCTCAATGCCCTCAACAATAGCCAAGATCGTAGAAGAGACAGAATCATCATGTTGTGAGTCATCCTTGTCAGGCATTAACTTGGGGGAATCAGTCTGGGGCTGTGAGACAGTAGCTGATGTTTGCCCCTCAACAGCAGCTAAGGGAAGTTTCCCTGATGGTTGGAGCCAGAGTGTGGATATCTTTCAGGAGACTGGAAGCGAACACTGCCTCTAGTGTGCGGACTTGCATCTCTGTTTCTCTGTGGAGCAGGACTAGGGCTGCGTCTTGTATCTGTTTGTGTCATCATTGTCATGGCGACCATACTGGAGTGCTGTAGGACTGGCGTGAGAGAGGTGCTGATCACGTCTGTCATTGTCATGCCACTGACGGTCTCTTGAGCACAGGTGAAGGAGGACAACGCCCATAGCAGGACCCTGGATCACGACCATGATGCTGCTCAGGTAAGTAATTGTCTCTGGCGTGTTGTCTGTTTTATGGTAGGGTTGTGGAGAGACACTGCGCGCACTGTATCGGTCAACGTTGGAGGAAAACCCTTCAGATTTGGAGTCTACACGCTGAGCGGTAACTGTGTTCCTCACGTAACAGGTGTACTTCACTTTGTAAGCTGTTGACAGTAGAGTCAGCAGTCGACTGCACGCAGAAGCTTGTCATCAGTAGGTTCAGGACGAACCATAGCTACCTGCTCTGAAGATTGAGTGTGTGGAGTCCCTACAGTCGTCAGTTGAGAGTCGGGCCCTCTCACAGCGGCTGGCGACACAAGAGCTTCCTCCAGATCCTCAGCACCCATCTCTGGACTTTTGACTGAGATGTGGGTCCAAGCCAGCAACAAAGCGCGAAATTTTTCACCCTCTAGTGCATTGTGGTCATAGTGGAAGCTCTAGTACAAGACGAGTGATGTCTGCACTGTACACATCCAACTTTCACTGGTTTACGAGGTCGAGCATTCACATGTGTTGGAGTATATTCCAAAACATCCCCGAGTCTCCTTCAGTGATATATTTGGGGTTCCCAATATAAAACCTGCGAGTAGGAACGGAGGATCACTGCAGCAGATCCCATCCCTAGGCCCTTCAAAGCGTCGGACCAACTTGTGAATATTCATCTTTTAAAAGCAGGCGGAAGATCAATTTTCAGGGCACTGGAGACAGCAAGTGTGCCTGGAAGCAGCACCTGTCCCTGTGACATCTTGCCGTCGTTGTTAGGGAGAGACTGCAGCACAGACTTTCATCAGACATACAAAACTTCCAGTAAAATCACAAAAGACGTAAGCAGAAAAAAAAGTCCCGTATATCTCCAAACTACGTTGTAGTTAATCCACTGCTCTCACAGAGTGTAAAATCCAGACGGCACAAAAGTGACTACATCCACAGTCCGTAGGAATAAAACTCACCAAATGCGCCAAGGACCACCAAAATAACACCACGCTGCCACCAAATGTAACGTGAAGGTTCGATATGTGGTGGTGGATCACTCTTTATGAGAATAAACAGCAGGATGGAGACGGATAACTTTCTCAAGCCATACTTTACTGCACACTGCTCACAACAACAACACTTCCTTCTTCGGACCTCACACGTGACTTTACTAACCAATCAGAAGCGAGAACAGACTGAGGTAAACGTGATGAAATCAGAGAGGCAGATTCAACAGAACATCCTGTGTTAAATGTGTAAACATGTAAATATGTAACTAATAATTGTGTAACATAAATATGTAAATGATTAACTGACTAAACATTGTAAATACATTTTAGTTTAACTCACATATAACTTATATTAAATTTTGTTACGTTTCACATATGATTAACTCCACTTCTAAACCTTACACTACCATCTGGGTTATGACTGCTAGTGTGCACAACTCAGTATACCACGAAAATACGATGTTAATGTTAGTACAAAATGTAATACCCTTGTAAGGTTGCATTATGACACCAAACTCTCGGTAGCTGCTCCATGCCCATTTATATGGTTTACCTCTTTATACTCGAGCCTTCGTCTTTGAAGAAGACGGTAAAGCCGACAAGGAGACAGGCATATTTCTCTGGTGACGTATATTGTTCGAGACGAGAGTGTAGTTCACTAAGGAACAAATGTTGCAAATATGCAAAAAGAGTTTGAATGGGCCACAGAAATTAAATGATAAACTATGATACTGCATTCACACATTAATGCTTTTGTTTGCTTAAAAGCCACTTTACTCAAATGTACTATCAACATTCTTTTCCAAAGTTTCTCTTCTCTGTTAATTCTGTCAAGACATATTGTGTAACAGCCTTTGCCATCAAAACATATTATACTGCTTGGCTAGCTTAATTACTTCAGGAATGTGTACCAAACTTCAAATAATAGCCGGGATCCCAAATAGACGTCTGTCTCTTTAAAACACCTGGTGTGACAACAGATTTGGGTAAATAAAGGCCGGTCTCAAATAGAGGCCTGGTCTGTTTTGGTTTTTTTTTCGTGTCAGGTTGTATTTGATCTTTTAAACCCATCAGATCTTTTGTTCTATGTTTTGATTTGATTTCACGTGACAGACGCAACCGTTCATAAACGACTCATCACTATGGCAACATAACAAACAGGTTAACAAACTTTCTTTTAGTCTTCAGTTTTTCTTAATTCTCTCAATACCACCATGGAGACAAAAAGAAAAAAGTATGATTTGACATTTAAGCTGACAGTTGTCAAATTTGCCGAACAAAATCGGGAGAAGCAGCGTGGAAGAGGGTGGGAATCCTTGATGGTCACTGCATTGAGTTTTCTGTAGTCCAGGCAAAAACGCCATGTGCCATTTTTCTTGCGCACCAAAACAACTGGCGCAGCCCAGGGACTGTAGCTTTCTTCAATGACATCTGCTTTTAGCAGGTTTTCAACTTGAGTCTGTATTTCAGCTCTCTGTTCTGGTGTCACTCTGTAGGCTCTCTGTTTAATTGGTGTGGCATCACCGGTGCGGATTTGATGCCTGATGATGCTAGTGCGACCTCTGTCCTCTGAGTGTTTACTGAATACTGCTGAGTATTTCTGAAGCAGTGATTTCAGAGACTGAACTTGGGAAGGTGACAGGTCGCTGTGATTTATCCGAACAGATGGAGCTAAATCATGTACGGGGAAGGTTGCACAACATGTCCCTCCATCTGATATGATGTCAACAGATGAAGTCGAATGAAACTCACCCAGGTGTTGACCGGAAGGCAGCTCACGTATGTCCTCTGGAGGGATTTAAGATTCGAACAACAGTTGTGCCATTTTGAACCTCACACAGAGAATGTGCCACAATGATGTCACAGCGATGGGTTGGGCATGAGAACACCATAGTAGTCAGTTGGCATGGGAGAAGCAGGTGTGGCTGCTGACACACAGGCTGTGATGAGGGTTTAACTCATAGCTGGAATCTTAGTGGGCGTTAGCACAGACACATTACAGAAGGCGGCCACTTCATGTCCTTTGGGCAGGAGAGGAATTTTCATGTCCCAAAGTTGCAGCACCTTGTTTTTGATGTCAAGGGAGGGCATGGGCGTCCGCCAGAAAATCAAAACCAAGAATGACTGGCGGCGCACCTCTGAGAATTTCAAAGTCCTGTTGCCATACCTGATTTCCAAGTCTGATCCCTATCGTTAACTTGCCTAAAATGTCCAGGTTCTGTCCATTCACTGAGCGAGCTGGCAGAGAGGAGGGTGTCATGGGGCGTTTTCTCAATGCTGGGTGAGAGTTACGAAAATCTTCGCTCACAATGGAGACAGTAGAACCAGAGTCAATTAAAGTGCACACCTCAATGCCCTCAACAATAGCCAAGATCGTAGAAGAGACAGAATCATCATGTTGTGAGTCATCCTTGTCAGGCATTAACTTGGGGGAATCAGTCTGGGGCTGTGAGACAGTAGCTGATGTTTGCCCCTCAACAGCAGCTAAAGGAAGTTTCCCTGATGGTTGGAGCCAGAGTGTGGATATCTTTAGGAGACTGGAAGCGAACACTGCCTCTAGTGTGCGGACTTGCATCTCTGTTTCTCTGTTTAGCAGGACTAGGGCTGCGTCTGTATCTGTTTGTGTCATCATTGTCATGGCGACCATACCTGGAGTGCTGATAGGACTGGCGTGAGGGAGAGCGATGCTGATCACGTCTGTCATTGTCATGCCACTGACGGTCTCTCTGAGCAACAGGTGAAGGAGGACAACGTCCATAGCAGGACCCTGGATCACGACCATGATGCTGCTCAGGTAAGTAATTGTCTCTGCGGTGTTGTCTGTTATGGTAGGGTTGTGGAGAGACACTGCGCGCACTGTATCGAGCATCGTTGGAGGAAAACCCTTCAGATTTGGAGTCTACACGCTGAGCCAGGTAACTGTGTTCCTCACGTAACAGGTGTACTTCACTTTGTAAGCTGTTGACAGTAAGAGTCAGCAGCTCGACTGCACGCAGAAGCTTGTCATCAGTAGGTTCAGGACGAACCATAGCTACCTGCTCTGAAGATTGAGTGTGTGGAGTCCCTACAGTCGTCAGTTGGAGCGCTGCACGGGCCCTCTCACAGCGGCTGGCGATACGCAGAGCTTCCTCCAGATCCTCAGCACCCATCTCATGGACTTTTGACTGAAGATGTGGGTCCAAGCCAGCAACAAAGCGGCGAAATTTTTCACCCTCTAGTGCATTGTGGTCATAGTTGGGAAAGGCTTCTAGTACAAGACGAGTGATGTCTGCACTGTACACATCCAAACTTTCACCTGGTTTACGAGGTCGAGCATTCACATGTGTCTGGAAGAATGGCAGGGAGTATATTGGTCCGAAAACATCCCTGAGTTTCTCCTTCAGTGAATCATAGTCCCTCTGGGTTGAAGAAGGAAGGCTGTCCCAATATAGAAATGCAGCATCCGCTAGGCGAGTAGGGAGGACGGAGGCCATCACTGCAGGCAGATCCGCATCAGTTGAACTCATAGCCTGCACTACCACTTCAAAGCGTCGAGACCAACTTGTGAATGATTCAGTCCCATCTCCTTTAAAAGCAGGCGGAAGATCAATTTTCAGGGCACTGGAGACAGCAAGTGTGCCTGGAGAAGCAGCACCTGTCCCTGTGACATCTTGCCGTCGTTGTGAGGGAGGAGACTGCAGCACAGCGTCACTTTCATCAGCCGACATGGCAACAAAACGTCCAGTCCAAAAATCACAAAAAGCACGTAAAGCAGAAAAAAAAAGTCCCGTAATATCTCCAAACTACGTTGTAGTTAATCCACTGCTCTCACAGAGTGTAAAATCCAGACGGCACAAAAAGTGACTACATCCACAGTCCGTAGGAATAAAACTCACCAAATGCGCAAGGACCACCAAAATAACACCACGCTGCCACCAAATGTAACGTGAAGGTTCGATATGTGGTGGTGGATCACTCTTTATGAGAATAAACAGCAGGATGGAGACGGATAACTTTCTCAAGCCATACTTTACTGCACACTGCTCACAACAACAACACTTCCTTCTTCGGACCTCACACGTGACTTTACTAACCAATCAGAAGCGAGAACAGACTGAGGTAAACGTGATGAAATCAGAGAGGCAGATTCAACAGAACATCCTGTGTTAAATGTGTAAACATGTAAATAGCTAACTAATAATTGTGTAACATAAATATGTAAATGATTAACTGACTAAACATTGTAAATACATTTCTAGTAAATTAACTCACATATAACTTATATTAAATTCTATGCCTTACAGCTTTCACATATGAATTAACTCCACTTCTAAACCTTACACTACCATCTGCGGGATTATGACTGAACACCTCTAAGTCTGAATTTGGGACACTAAACTGCACGTATACCAGGCGAAAATACGATGCTAATGTTAGCTGACAAAATAGTAACTCACCAAAACCTTGTACAGCCGGTCCTGCATGCTGGCACGTATGGAACCGACCAAAACTCCCTTCGAGTAGCTGCAGCTCTCGACATGACCCGATTTATAATGGTTTTTACCTCTTTTGATACTCGAGCCTTCGTCTTGGAAGAAGACGGTAAAGCTCGACAAGGAGACAGGCATATTTCTCTGGTGACGTATATTGTTCGAGACGAGAGTGTAGTTCACTAAGCGAACAAATGTTGCAAATATGCAAAAAGAGTTTGAATGGGCCACAGAAATTAAATGATACACTATGATACTGCATTCACACATTAATGCTTTTGTTTGCTTAAAAGCCACTTTACTAAAATGTACTATCAACATTCTTTTCCAAAGTTTCTCTTCTCTGTTAATTCTGTCAAGACATATTGTGTAACAGCCTTTGCCATCAAAACATATTATACTGCTTGGCTAGCTTAATTACTTCAGGAATGTACCGTAAAACTTCAAATAATAGCCGAGTCCCAAATAGATGCCTGTCTCTTTTAAACACCTGGTGTGACAACAGATTTGGGTAAATAAAGGCCGGTCTCAAATAGAGGCCTGGTCTGTTTTGGTTTTTTTTTCGTGTCAGGTTGTATTTGATCTTTTAAAACCCATCAGATCTTTTGTTCTATGTTTTGATTTGATTTCACGTGACAGACGCAACCGTTCATAAACGACTCATCACTATGGCAACATAACAAACAGGTTAACGAACTTTCTTTTAGTCTTCAGTTTTTCTTAATTCTCTCAATACCACCATGGAGACAAAAAGAAAAAAGTATGATTTGACATTTAAGCTGACAGTTGTCAAATTTGCCGAACAAAATTCGGGAGAAGCAGTGGCAAGACATTTCTCGATTGATCCTAAGAGAGTGCGAGAATGGCGTAAACATAAAGCAGAACTGCAACGTCTGTCTGAGGAAGACAACAAAAGGGCCAGACTGCGAGGTGGAGGGAGGAAGAAGGTCAGTGAAGAGCTGGAGGTGAGCGTGTGTGAGTGGATCCACAGCATGCGGGCAAAGCATGTCAATTAATGGCCTGTCTCTTATAGACGCCTGTCTCAAATACAAGCCGGTGCATTTCGGCGATTTGGGTAAATAGAAGCCCAGGCTATTATTTGAAGTTTTACGGTAATTTCAATGAAAGATGTGACTTTTTAACACATTTGAATCTCAATTGAATGAAAGCTAACATTTTCTTTGAACCCACTAGATGATGATGTTTCCGAGTCAGGCAGGATATGAAGACGTGTTTCGCCCTACACAGTCTCTTCATAGCAGGACAATCTACTCCACATCAGCAGCCAGTGCCCCTGGTCCCATACTGCTTCTGGCATGTCTCTGTGCCTTTTTTTTATATAACTTGTGAGGAGGTTAGCTAATTGGAACTGCTGTAAAGAGGTGTATTGCACAAATAAGCCAAATCAATTTTTGTTTGCTTTATAGTCCCATAAAGGAGGTATGGGTCAGTCTCAGAAGATGTTATCCTCAGCGTTAATACAGTATGTAGCTTTTTCCAACAGATGAGCCTGCTGTCGGCAGACGCTACCTGCCCAGCAAAAGCTTGCTGGCTAAAAAACAGTAATACGCATCAAGGCTACTGACTATGAATATTGGACTTACAACAGTCATTAGGTGGCCAGAAACTGAATAAATGTGAATGCACAGTTAACAGACGATGTCATTTTACATCCTGCGCTGTTGAATATGATTGACCTGTTCAGTAAAATCTCTACTTATAAAAACAACGACTCCAAATCATCGCTTATGTTGCGAAATAACGAAATAGAAAGACAAGATCCTGACCAGTTCTCTACTTAAGCTCTCAACCAAGTTCACATATTTAGGGCATCAAAATAATACCTCAAATAGAAAATATAGCATAAATTAAGTATTGAACATATAATGGACTAAGCATTTAAATCTATAGAAAGATGGATGCATTTATTGTATTTGTTCAAGCAAAACATGCAGTATAATACTATAATAATATAGGCTAGAGCATTATAATGCTGACTATTACATCACAAACATTGTATTAAGTTGTATAAAATTGAGTTGCATATTAAACTTAGCCAAAAATAACTAAAGCCTAAAGCCTTTATACATGCCTTTTTATCATCAATGTTTTTTTTTCATAAATTGGCTGATACATATTTGCTAATAATATGTTAGATTCATGTTAAAACATTTTAATTTTCTTGGAAACTTTCAAAAACATAACAATAATTTGGAGGCCCCCCTGCAGTAGTTCTGAGGATCCCCTAGGAGTCCCGGACCCCATGTTGAATATTTCTGCTTTAGTGCATTTTAATGCGAACCGAGACCCCCATTTTCACGTGGACCAGAAAAATTTGCAAAACTATTTTTGTAATCTGCACTTCTTGGTTTGATCAAACACATCAGACTGAAATAGATGATGGGACTATACTTATTAACTAAACCAGTAACCAAATTATCTTGTAGCCTATGCCAACCCTGGAACAAAGACTTTTTTTTTGACATGAGGAAGAGTGACTAGGAACCAGACGAACCTCATGTTTTAGCTCATCTGTCATTTGCTCTGTCCCATATGCTTGGCACCCCTCCCATTATGTAGTTACTGAACATAGTTAATGAACGTAAGCCCTGGAGCCAGAGCTAACTCAGGCAACAGAGCCCAGGGAAAGGACCAATGACATGGTAAAGTTGATGATGACAAGGTGAATTTAGCTAGCTTGCTTTTTAGGTATATCATATATATCGAACACAACAGCGTTTTCAGGAGTGCTCTAAAATGTAGGCAGGCACCTAGGCAACGCACGCCTCCCGCCTGAGCTACCCTAATATGAAGAAAAAAAATATATAAATCAACATGCATATCTGTGTGATTCAACAGCGCACTTTCTTATCTGTTCAAATACAGTTTTTATTGAAATGGCATGTAGAGTGTTTTTAGGGCTAGTTAGACTAAGTGGTTGGGTAAAGCAATATCAAATGTGCAATGTGTGCTGTGGAATTTTACAAATTTAAGTTTTAGCCTATAATTAGTCAAATATAAAAGCATATTTAAAAAATTCTGTGTGATGTGCACTTACCCATCCATTGTGACCAGCTCTAGACATCTCTATGCCCCCTCAGTCAAAAATTTTTAGAGTCGCCACTGTGGCTTACTTTCGCTTAGTAGCCAGAAACATGACTCTAAATGAATTAACTTAACTGCAGAATTTGTAAATAAGCAGTGTTTGTTAACACCTTTGCCCAATCTTAGAGGTGATGATCTGTCAATAATGACTTTGCAACTTACACACTATTAAACATATAACAGACCAAGAACCACAAAGTCAAATCAGTTTTATTTTTTATAACTTTATATTACAAATCATCTGCCACTCTGCTACAGCTCTTTGTAGAGAGGAGGAGAAGGGTTATTCAAGAGGGCTCTGATTTTTCCCTCGTCCTCCTCTCCACCACTGCCTCCACATTGTCCAGTTCCAACGGGATCCCCATACTGTCCTTACTTAACAGCTTGTTGAGTCTGCTGGCCTCCAAGATGGTGGCCATTTCAGTAGATTTACTCAGTAAAAAAATGAACTGCAGTTTTATTTGACAGTCAGTGTGTTCAATGAGTTTACAACACCTCAGCGGTTCTTCAGAGCTCATTAAAAACTGTAAAAACTGATTAAGGAAAACGGTTCTTGAGTGACAGATGTGATTAGAAAATTAAATCTGGTCAGGATAAACAATATGTATGTACTAATTCTCTTGTGTTTTAAAGTCTGGATATTTTCGGTCTATAAAATCCTTTTATTTCATCATATAGGCCTACTTATTGCTGTGATCTAGTAGTCGTGGCATCATGATACCAGCGCGGATCCCGCCATGGCAACTGCCTTTAGGTGCTCTGCTCTGGGTAGGTCTGTGTATGGCGAGTGGATAGTGCCACGGATAAGTTGTGTGAAACCGGTGTATGCAAACGCGGGGTGCTGTCCACCCAACGCGGATAATGGGCACATAGGGGCATGATACCTGCCGGGAATTGAAGCGAGACCTGGATGCGGGAGATTTAGGACACCCGGTTTGTGGATTATCCCTTGAAGTTGTGCGGCCCGCGGCGGCAGGATAACGGGCTGCCTGCTGGGCTGTCGCTGCTCAGACCACGGGAGAGGTCTCGGCTCACACGGTTGGTCTCATCAGCAAGCAGGGCGTAAATTCGGAAGTTTTTCGATTTCTCCATGACGGCTTCACTCAGGAGAACTGCAGAGTCTCAAAAAGACAAACGTGTTTTGCTTGGCGGGTGCGCACCTGTGCCGTGCGTCAGCGCGCAGACAGCGGAGCCTCCTTCAGTCACAAACTCATACAGTATGTTCTCCTTATCTTTTCATAAAAACCCTCCGGTGTTCCATTCCATAAATACCGAACGTTCCTTTATAGCAATACGGGCAGATGTATACTTCCTGTTATAAGTCATGGGTCAAACTTTTAGTGATATAACTCTTTACAAAAAACCTCTCCCTCTGAGGAAACAACCAATAGAGGCGGTTTCTGAGCAGCTAGAGTATGGGCTGAGCAAATAAAAAGAGAAATGATGAGAGATTCCACAGCTGTGGAGAAGAGAACAGGTGCGTCAAAGGTAGGACACTCTGCTTCTCAGCTCATGTAGCTGTGGCCAGAAGACCTTCAATTGTCTAAAACTGACTATTTTTTTGCACAAGAGGGGTCTCTGTTGTTTTCTTTCCAGTAGCATTTTAAAATTTTGCATACGTTTGAGATTATTTTAATTATTGTAAAAAATGCATATGATATTTAAAATGTGTGCGTAATTAGTTCAGTTGGCTTCATTAGTGTTGAAATCCACTAAAATTAAAACACGTTGATTTTATTCTCCTATTCAGACATTTGCATGGCTATAGTGCGGTTTCTTGTCGAGAGTTTAATGTGGGTGCTCATTTGTATTGGTGAAAAAAATGGTGAGTGACTTTGTTTGTCTGTTGTTCTAAGATGAACTGGATTGTAGCTGCGGTCACTGTGTGCGTCTTCGTGCCCAGCTCCCGCTGTGAGTAAAGTACAATCGGTAGGTATTGGAACTTTTTTGTTTCATTTATAATCTACATTGAGTTTTTGGATTAACGTCTCTTTGTAGCAACCCGAAAAAACACACTAATAAACGGTTGGGTTTAGGGAAGTATTTGTACGCTTTTCAGTGAGACTGGGATTGTTTGTGATGAATGGAAATAACTAAATGCGTTTTTTCTTCTTCTCCAGACTGGTGTTATAATGAGCCAGGCTGCAGTGAGTATAGCCTACTCTCCGTTAATCTTTAAAAGGCCACATTATCATGTTAACATCTTCACCGCTGCTACTCTGCAGCGATCCTGCATAAAGTCTTGTTTTTATTTATAGATCAGACGACTTGGCCAGCCATTGCTGCTAATATTGCACAATGGCAGCCGGCAGTCGCCCATTAACATCGTCTCAGCATCTGCCCAAGTTGACTCCAGTCTGACTGCATTCACCTTTCATAACTACAGCAGCAAATCCACCATGACAATTATCGAAAACACGCGACCTCAGGTGAGGAGTGGGTTGTGGACAGAAACCCTATTAAATGGTGTCAGATGCTTTACTTGTATTTGGTTATGGAGGAAGAAAGTATTGAGCTTTTGAATAATTTCCTTTGAATTTATAATTTTCTGTTATTACCATTCTGGAATTGTAGGGGGTTTTGACTTAATGGTCCATTCTGTTTTCCCAACCTCTTCCAGTCAAAGTCTTCCTCGGCAGCGGTGTGAGGATTTCAGGAGGAGGTCTGTCCGAGGACTACGACAGCCTGCAGTTCCACTTTCACTGGGGTAATGGCACCTCTGTCCCCGGCTCCGAGCACACCGTGGACGGCAAGCGCTATCCCATGGAGGTAGCCATTAATGTTTCATGATAAGCTATACGTTAGTTTTGCCATATTAAATTATATTAAATTATTTGGTAATACTTTATAAGACAGCCTGCTACTTACAAGATAATTGCCTGACACCTACAGTGTAATATCGTCGTATGAATACAGATATAAATACTTAATGGATCCTACTGGTAGGCTACTTAATAAAGGCCATCAACAGTCACGCAGGTGTTTTCAGTTAATTTGGCTGATTGGACCTCCTCCCAGGACTGTGTGGCTGTGTAGAGACTGATTGATTTGACATCTTCCTGATTTTCTTGTTAGCGTTGTTGCACCTGACACATTATACATTACAGCTTCATCATTCTTATTGGTAAATGAAGATTTGTGACCTAATACATTTCCATCAAACGCCCACCTTCAACATGAGCAGAGGTCTATTCATCCAGAACAACTCAAAACAACTTCAGAGGCTGTACTGTACTTAAATGTAGGACTTACCCAGTAAGTGGTTGCTTATTACCCTGTAAGTATTATGAAGTCTTACCAAATATTTGTTCTTTACTTGACTCCCCCAGTTACACATTGTAAACAGCAAGGCATCCTATAATCAGAACACAACTCAGGCTGTTGCAGACTCTACAGGACTTGCTGCTCTTGGTTTCTTGATTGAGGTGAGAAAAGATGCATTTCAAGGTTTCAACACCAAAATACTTTTAATTTATCAATCTCAAATCTCATTGCTCTATGTATTATCCACTTCTTTACCTCAGTAAGTAACATGTCAAATGCTACTTATTTCCTTTTCTTGCCCCTGTTGGACTGCAAACTTTAGGATGTTCTCTTTCATTGAATGTGTGACTCCACTGTAAGCCACACCCTCCCATAGAGCATTTGTTCCAAACGATTGAGCCTAATGACAATGTGTGCAATTTACAGGAAATGTCGGGTAATGCAACTGGCCAACCCGCAAGCTGGCACACCTTGAGCTCCTACCTGACAAACATCTCAAACAGCGGTAAGGAGATACTTGACTCTTTTCTTATGGAGAAGTTGATCCAATGTGTTTGAATAAAATGTGTATTGGGTGCCCTGGTAGTTCACCTGGTTGAGCATGGGCCCCATATACTAAGGCTCGGTCTTTAACGCGGTGGCCCAGGTTCGAGTCCGATCCATGGCCCTTGCTGCACATTGTTCCCCTTCTCTCTCCCCTTTCCTTTCTTCAAGCTTTTTATCAAATAAAGGTCAGGCAATCCCCAAAAGAAATCTTTAAAAAAATTTGTAAAAGTTCCAGTCTCATCAGAGTTCATGTTTCTGTCCTTAGGGGAACATGTTACAGTTTTAGCTGGAATTTCACTGGATGATCTCCTGACCGGGGTGGATCGCACAAAGTATTACCGCTACCTTGGCTCCTTGACCACCCCCAATTGCCGCGAGGCTGTGGTTTGGACTGTGTTTAAGGACACAATAAAAGTCAGCAAAGACGTGGTGAGTTGTTTTTTTCCTGGTGTGTCTTTAAAGGACAATTCCGGCGCAAAATTAACCTAGGGGTTAATAACATATGAGTACAGAGTCGAGCATTCTCTGAGATCTGTTTTCATGCTAATCGATTCACTGCGTCAATGCGTCTCTAGCTTTAAACAAGCTACTGCAAACCAGTGGTTAGCTACTAACGCTAGCTTTCGGGGCAGATGGTAAATCAGTATACCACTAACAAGGCTCAAAATGGGAAAACAGTCATGAGCAGTCGAACGACGAATGCCGTGCAACCAGTAACCAGTAACATAGCTCAAACACAGTGTTCGTGAATCGACTGGTCATGACTGTTTTCCAAGATGGCGCCTGCATGTAAACATGAACGCTATTGTCTTTATAATCTATCTTTTTAACTGTCCGTACACTCACAGAATTCTCGCTTCAGTTTGTACATGTACAAACACGTAGGGACCTTCATTATGCTACCGTTGAAGTGTGGTGCTATTTTGAGCCTTGTTAGTGGTATAAAATAGCAATTTACCATCTGCTAGCTAGCGTTAGCAGCTAACCAGGTTTTTAGCATGACAACAGATCCCAGAGAACGTTCGACTCGGTACACATATGTTATTAACCCCTAGGTTAATTTTGCGCCGGAATTGTCCTTTAAAGGTCCCATGACATGGTGCTCTTTGGATGCTTTTATATAGACCTTAGTGGTCCCCTAATACTGTATCTGAAGTCTCTTTCCTGAAATTCAGCCTTGGTGCAGAATTACAGCCACTAGAGCCAGTCCCACAATGAGCTTTCCTTAGGATGTGCCATTTCTGTGTCTGTAGCTATTGAGGAGGAGAGAGCGGGGCCAAGGTGGAGGGTGGGGGTGTGGCCTTGACCAACTGCCACTTTGCTCGTTTGAAAGCCATGATGTCTCTCTCTCATGGGTGGGCCAAATTCTCTGGGCAGGCAAAGCAGATAAAGGGGAGGTAACCTTGGTTTTCAGGATTCCAGATCGGCCCATCTGAGCTTTCATTTTCTCAAAGGTAGAGCAGGATACCCAGGGCTTGGTTTACACCTATCACCATTTCTAGCCACTGGCTTCAGGCTGGGGGAACTCATAATAATGTTAAAAAAACCTCATAAAGTGAAATTTCCATGCCATGGGACCTTTAAGCACAATGACCAGGACCAGTCAGCACAATTGCTCTAACAGTGTTTCACATCTTGTTTCCAGATTGACCTCTTCAGCAAAACGGTACGCATCTCCAACAGCACATCACCTTTTCTAACCAATGTCTACAGAAACATCCAGCCAGCGCAACGTGTCACAACACAGGCTGCCAGCTCTACCTCCAAAGCCTGCTACTCTCTGGTTCTGATGGCTCTGAGCCTGGTTCTTGGGAGAAGTTAGGGCCATGAAAGGTGGTGGTGTCTCAGCAACTTATTGTGTTGCTGATAAATCTCTTTGCAATGAAAATACACCTTTTTTGCCATAATTTACTTTAAAGTACTTGCACTTGTGATGATGCATTAATACTGTTAACATATGGCTGCCTCGCTCTGATGTGGTAGTCCATCATAATGTTTCTGTAAACAATTATTTATTCATTATTAGAGTTTTAATCAGTTGTATGCATGATTGCACCTCTAGATGTATGTTAGACATGATTCACACAAGAATTTAGAACATTATATTGAGAATTGAAGCACAGCTCATTGTCTGTTTCTGCACTGCCAAAGCTGCATTCAGGTGCCTGAAAAAAGATATGCACATGCACTAAGTTCACTGGGTGGTAATGGGAGTTTAGAATTAGCAATGTAATTTTGAGTGTGTAAGTATTAAGTTGCATTACAATCTGCCGGCATGCATCTGTCTAGAGAGTTACAACTCAAGTCTGTACAAATAAATGTTGCAGAATAGGATTTCATTTTCAATTAGATTTTTATATTCCCTTATTTTGGACCTTATTTTATGTTGCCAAGCAGAACACTCATTCGGTGGGTGTAATGAAGATTTGACGTGTCAGTCAATTGAATGAACAACATTATTTATTACAATAATATAAGTAAATTTTTAAATAAAATTATCTTGTGTCAATCTCTTTTCGTCATTCATGTTTACTGTAATAATGTGGATCAAACATGTATCAGAGTCAACTTTTTTTCTTTTCTTTTTAAATGGCATTATGTAACAGTGTCAAATTTGATCCCTATTGTTGCACCTGGGCTGAACTTGAACCACTTGAGGAGGTGTTATTGAGAGGACTTGACCTCATAGTTCACAAAACATTAGATGGCATAAAAAAAACATTAGATGGCATAAAAGCCTGTTGTATTTATTGAACAAAGTGTACTTTACTTCAAAGATCACACTTTTTTTTTTATTTTTTACTTTATTTCAATTTTGGTGTCAGTAACGCTAATCCTCAAACTAGAACAGTCCTTGATAGAGGGCTTTTCATTCTTTATCCTTTACTCTATCAGCATCTGATCATGCGTTAGAGTTCAGGTGTTCAGATGTAGCATGATCAAACTTTACTTCTAAGTCACTTATCTTCTTTATAAGTGACATCTGTGAGGATGCAAGTGTTTGTCATTCCTCAGCAACTTAGAGCTTATCTAGACATTTCCCACTTGAAGAAAAAAATAAATACTCCTACGCAACCTGTAACTCACTTGAATAACTTGAATGTGCTTCGAACTAAAGATTTAATGGTTAACTAGATGACAAAATTTATTCCATGTTAAAAAAAAAAAAAAAAAAGATGAAAGCCTTTGAAGTAAGCATGCACAATTTTTCATGTCAGTGTGAAGTTTGAAGCAAAGTAACTCATTGTCATATTTAAATGTTAAATCAAGTTTTCAGTACTCATTATGCATCACTTTACTTTGGTCTTCCAGGGAGTTTACTGTAACAGCAGAGCTGCTTGTTCTTATAGCAATCCATCTTAACCAGTGAGTCAGAAGACAAATGTGAACCAACACGGCTAAACGACAATTTTGTGTCATTGTACTTCTGACCTGCTGTGAAGTGTCAGATTCAATGTCACTAAGATTAGTACGTCATGTCTCAGAGGATGTGGTGTTGCAAATGAAGATACCAATCAGTATTCTAGGTTGGGTACAAGGCTGTAACTGGAGATCAACATGTACTCTATTGTCAAGATGTATCATGGAATGTGAGTCTTGAATAATGCTGCTTCTGAAGGTGCTGAGATCAAGAGATCATTTTCAAAGACACACCAAGAGGAAAGTAATATTTAGAACTCTTTTTCCATACATACCAATGCATTATAGTAACTACATTTGGCCTAACCTGAGAAAAAAAACATTACATTTGAATCGAAAATCCCTAAACTCTACTAGCTTTAAGAATGATTTACTGCATTACATCTGGACAGCTCCCCCTCAAAAGGATCACAGTGATGGATTCAAATAGAAATTAAAATAATAAAATACAAGAATAACATAATTGTTTGTAACATGATAGTAATTAAATCAGTGTAAAATAACTAAAATATGAAGAAAATTAAGCTTGAATGTGTAAAATTGTCACAACGGCTACTTCTGTGCAGTAATTTTGCACTTTTTTAGTCATCAACATATCTCATAACCCTAGCCCCCCCGCCTACTTAGATTGCCCCCGCCTGACTGAGTACCTGTTGCTGAGTCCACATCTCTGTTTGCAGAACTGTTGCATTAATACTGTCAAGAAAATAAAATCAGCTTGATCGTCAATAAAAAGGTTATTTTTGTTCTTGATCATTCACGTGTTAGTGAGTGAAAACCAGTTACATGTACAACATCAAACTCAAAAATATAAAAATGGGGCAACAAAAAAACACAACCCAGTCTAATAAGTATAATTTACCATATTTCTGTTTGTACTGCAGTGTACTGTATGTAGGCTATGTCTGAATTCAAAAAATCTGATAAAGAAATTGACAGTTGTACTTCAGTATGTTTGTGTGGCCTGTGGTTGTGTAGAGCCTCATTATGAGATAGCAGCCTGTGTGCTGGATTTCTGTGTTGAATTTCCATGTGTTATCCTGTACAGGCTCTGTAATCCAAATACTTTGGAAAATGGAGGGGGTGAAATTCTATAGCAGGATGGCTGAAGGATGCAAAAAAATCGTGTCCAAAATCATTCACCCATTCACTACTCACTATATATAGTGGGCTAAAAGTGAGTAGTGAGTGATTTCGGACACGAGCGGACAATTTTCATGGGTCAGCAATATGTTCTGAAAGAGGGAAAGTATTTGCAGTGACACTGGCCTTATGTTAAAGTATCAGGTGGATATTTAACATTTTGAAACAGCTTGTGGCTTGTAATGTACTGTGAGTATAATGATGTAAAGAGCCTCTATTACCCTCCAGTGGAACAAGAGAAGCAGTATATAAACAGCCACTAGGTTTCAAACAAATTCCATCCATCTATTCTCTAAGAAATTCATTAATTACCAATATAACAAAGATCAGGAGGAGCCAGCTGCCTCTTAGAAATGGTGATGATGCATTCAAGTCACAGAGGCACTCCTTTGGGGATTGAGGACTGGAGGTTGCAGGCGGAGGAGCTGGACATCTGAGCCAGTCTACAGCGATGGATTTAGGAGTGACGACAGCTTGGTTCAGTCCTCCGTTCTGCAGCACCCAGTAAAGGTTGTCCTTGAAGAAGTAGGCATCTCCTAAAGAGCAGCAGCAGCCAGGATAATAGTGATTTCTAATTTAAGATCAATTATTTTTCCATTGCTTGAACACTTTATACCTTCCATACCAAAATGCCATCACCCTTAAAAAAAACCTCAGTGGTTTTGTTTATTTAACTAGCACTTGTGCCAGAAACTCTCATCACATATTTATGCCTTTGAACACGATGGGTGCTTATGTTACCTTCTCCCCAGCTGATGATGTCATCCATGTGGGTGGGCACTCCTACCCAGAGGCTGTTGTCCCGCGGGTAACCCGACTCTGGCTGTTTGGTCACCTGTTCGCCCTTACGGCTCTCGTCGAACCTCCAAAACTCCCCACCGCTGAACAGGTAGGTCTTGCCGTTGTGGGCCCAGATGAAGGCTGCGTCCACCCTGTCCACCAGCACCCCGCTCTTTGTCCTCATGCCCCATTCGGAGAGGGGCCGAGGGTAGCCGCTCTTAGCCACTGTGTCCTTAAAGACCCAGTACTGAGATCCTGGACAGACGAAGGAAAGTGCGGGAATTCAGAATCGACTTGTCTGAAACAAGTTTGTAAACGTTTTGTGTTTCAAGGGTGGTTGGTATTGCAATGCAATGCAATGATTCCTACTTGACATTATTAGTTTAACAAAGCTCTTGTTCTACAGGGACCATGCTAACATTTCTTCAAATAATATCCAACAAAGACGTGAGAAGAACCATTCATGCCCACAACTGCACGATTTATTTTCTTACCAATAAAGAAGATGATACTGCTGTCGCTCTTTCTCTCGTACACGGCGTCAACCTTGTTGGTTCCTGGCGGGAGGCCGAACCAGAAGTTTTTGATCTGAGCCGGATTGAGGGACACCAAAGACCCGTCTCGCTTAGTTCTCCAGAACTGTTCACCTTTCCAAGAGAAGCAAGTGAACATGACGTGTCACTTCAGACACACACACACTACAGATGATAAAGAGGAGTCTATGTATGAAACTAAAATACTAGCCAATTCTAAATATCGTTTTCTTAACCCTTGTGTTGTCTTCCATTCAACCATCTCGTCCTCCCGGCCAAAACTGAAAATCAACACTTTTTCTGACGTTTTTGTCTCTTTTTTCCAACACTTTTGGCGCTTTATTCAATGTTTTTTGGCGCTTTTTTGATGTTTAGCGCTTCTTTTCACTACCATATATAAACACCACCAACACCAACTCATAACTAGTTTTACACTTATTACTTATTTTTGGAATTCATGGTCAATAGAAAAACTCATTTATAGGGAATTATACATAATTCTTGAGTTAAAAATGCAGAAATTATGAATTTAGACTAATTTTAAAGGAAGGATAATCACAGAAGGGTCAACGCTCAGTTGGGTTTCAGTTTCAGTTTTTTTTTTTAATTCTAAAAAATTTAAGAAAACACCCACAATTCAATGAAAGTAGAGATCCGATCTTTTGTTGTACTTGCGAAGCGCGTTGTATATGAATCATCTGTGTTATTTTTTGGGTAATCCAAATTAGGTAGTTAAAAAGAAACCCATATTTCTGATATATACATTTAGACAATGGGTCAAATTTGACCTGAGGACAACACTAGGGTTAAATGGACAATGTAAAAAATGATTTGGGAGATTTGAAAGTACATTTTTATTTTGTAAAATTTCTCTATTTTGTGCATCCCTGATGTTTACCTTTAAAAAAGAAAACCTCTCCCCTGATATTTGCCACTGCGTCAAAGCCTCCCTGACAGCGCTCGTTGATTAAGGGGTCAGAACTGGAACAGAAGAAGATAAAACTTGTGTCAAATTATATTTCACAGGATGTAGTTTAATAAAGACTCACTAGAGGGCGAAACAAGACCAAACTGTCACAGTGAGGATTAAGCAGAAGGCTTTCATCTGAATCCACTGGTCTTATACTCATCATCATTTATGAGTAAACTGTGCATTGATGGGATATTCATAGTTTGTAAATGCAAATGATAAGTGCTTATCGTCTGGATGGATGTACAGTAGTTTTTATTGTTTCCTGTGGCTCTACTCTACTCACGGCTGTGTTGGTCTTGGAGGAGGTGGACTGGGCAGGCGTGGGAGGTCAGGATCAACACCCCCCTGTGGTCCCCCATCCTTCACACCTACAACAGAGTGGCAACAGCAGACAATGTTGAAGAGGCGGTGAAAGCTGATGACAGCACTACAAACATTTTGCAAGCAACCCACATTCTCTTCAATAGCCAGGGGAGCTTGACACACAGGATGCAAACACTTTATATTTAAGACAAGGAAGGAAACCATTATTATTACATTATTTCCAGACCAGTAAACCATTTTATCAGGGTTTCTTTTAGCCATCTTGATTGGGTTATTTTGCCTTTTATATCCTTCATTGAGCTATAATGTAATTCACTTGCAATGAAAAATTAACATTTAAGAATTTTCTTAAACCTTTACTTACTATAATACAAATTATCATCACATATACAATAATGAAAAAGTAATATTAATGATGGTCATCAACATTACTTTTTTCAGAGCCACTTTAATGTACTCCATTATTGTAGGATGGCCATTGCCTACTACAGTGGTCATGTTTACATGGACAGTAAGCATTTTATACCAAAATAAATTTAGTAATGTGAAGAAGAAGAAAAATGTGACTGTGCAATATTGTAAATACATTTTACTATCGTTTGTTGGTTTATCTGTGTCTTGTACTTTTCCTCCTATCCCTTGCTGCTTCAACAGTGTGAATTTCCCCATTGTGGGATTAATAAAGGATTTTGAATCTTGAATCTTGAATCCTGGACAGGATTTAAGGCAAAAAGGAAACTCAGGGAGATTTGTAGCCATGTTAGTGGCGTGGTAATAGCAATTTTAGTCTGCCTGATGGTTGGCTGGTCTACCACTTTGACTGGAAATTATTGTCACAACTATCGGATGGATTGCCATGCAGTTTAGTTCTACCTACAAAACTAATGACATTCATATCAGCCTCAGATGTCCTCTCTGTTTATGTCAGTATTTTCATTAGCCAAATTAAAACCATAGAACAAAGCAGTTGGAGGACTGCAACATCTGACAACTGCGAGAATATACATAAGCCATTCTAAGCACCGCACAAGAGGTTACGTTTTCATCTTTAAACTAAGATTTAATATCAGACAAACAGACATGAAAAACACCACATATCAATTAATACTGTACATACTTATCAGTGACACTGATACCCTGTACTCTGTACTCTGATCCAAATTGTAGTCAGTCCAACAGGTTACTGACCATAAAGCTGTTGGATGGCCAGCTTGTCGTCCAGGGCCAACCGGAAGTTTTGAATGTCTCCCACAGGACCCTGGTAGTACGGCCTCATGATGGACGGATCAGTGGAGGAATGGGACAGGCCCAGCGCGTGGCCAAACTCGTGCACTGCAACTGTGAACAGGTCTGTGCTGCCACTGCTGAGACCTGAGGAAGTGTGAAGAAAAAGTGTTGCTGGAACACATAAACAACCACGATTTGGAGGTTTGATGTCACTGAATAGGCAGACGTCTTTACCTCTTTTGCTTTATTCACCAAGGTTTCCTTTTTTTAATCACAATGGACCACTTTTTCATTATCACTGTACAGACTGATATTGATAACAGGTCTTCTAGTCATCATAAATCTATCCATCATGATTTCAATCATACCTCCATAGCTCCAGATCTCATCATCATCAAAGTGTGTGTCACCCGCCACTTCATCTCTGCCGGGGAAGAAGGCGTGGGCCAGGGTGCCACCCTGCCCGTCAAAAGGGTACCCATCGTTGTGAAGCAAGCGGGCAAAAGTCACTCTGATGTCCCCTCCAGCTGCCGTCCGCCCGCTGTCGCCCGGCAGCCGACGGAAAGTCAAGGGGGCAGCGTCGCTCCAGGCTTTGAAGGCGTGAGTCAGGATAGTGTCCACCAGAGTGTCAGGCATGTTGGGTGAGAGGGAGGCTGATGGGTAGCTGTGGACACTGCAGACAAGAATAGTTGTAGACTGTTATGTTTTAATTATTCTCTGAAACTCTTTACAATGTTCCAAAGTTCATCGAGATTGAGTTTTTAAAAGAGTTACAATTTCCACAACTGAAAGGGATATTTTGCTTTTCGAGAATTATGCTATTTTTCCTGCTTAATACAAAGTTAAAGGATAAATCTGGCCATATTCTTTGTTTTTCTGATTAAAAACAGATCCAATAAAAAGACCAAAACCAACAATGAAACTAGTATAGCCTGTGTAGCCAAAACTTGATATAGCTAATTGTGTATATAAATACTTTGTGCCACAGAGCTGCATTGTTGTCCAAAACTGTTATAAACACACCAATGTCTAAACTGCACTGGGTGACAAGTTTCTATCATTACTTTGAAAGTGGACACTGTGGTACACCGCATACACCGTCCTGTTGCTGTAAATGCTCACACATATTGTGCACTGAGTAATGCAGCCTTTTTAGGAAATGACTGAGCCTTTCTAAAAATAAAAACAATATTCTTGTGAACATATTTTTTTTCAGTAGAAATGAATTGTCTTTAGACTAACAAGGTAGGAAAGTCTGAGAGTATTTAATGATGGACAAAGGCATTTGTTCCTTTGATGACACTTTTCAACCGTAAGAAAAATATTAAATAGCACCATAATTATTTTATTTTACTATTTAAACATGTCTTATTATATCTTGTCTTTCTTTTCTTAATGCCTGTTATGTAAATAGGTATTGATAAGATTGTGTGACTTTGGATGAAAAGAACAGAAAACAGTACACTTCCCCAAAAACCTTCCTCTATTAAGGTATATAATAACATTGTTGTCATCAAAACCAAACATACTTTGGGTATAATTCAAATCTTGTTTGGAATCCGATGTAACGGCTGTCATTTTTACAAATGTAAGGAGAAAAACCTAACGCAATTGTGAATGATACACAAAGCTTGATGATTCATACAGGGATGATATAAAGCCACAATGTAACATGCATGACAGGACACACACCTCCATGTGAGGTCTGTCTTGTGCCACTTAAGGCCTGACAGGGCGTATCTTTTCCTCCTCCTCTTCCTCCTCAGCATGTCCTCATTACCCACAATATCAGGGAGAGAGCATCGAGGCGTGGACATGAGTTTAAGGGTTGCATTGTCTGAAAGAGAAGATGATCACATATAGTGTATGCTGAAACTAAAGAGCAGATTAGAGGAAGTTGACCTCATGTGGCCTTGGATATGTGAAATCTCATATTTTCCTGATAGTTTCATGTTGAGCGGTAGTTACCGAGCACCCCGGTTTCCTGGACCCCGCCGAATCTCTGCATGACACGAATTGCTTTCTCAATCCCGTCTTTAGTCTGCAGTTGACTTGTGCGTGGGTCAGGAGGAGGAAGGTAGCCATACCTGCTCAACCAATCCTGCACAGAAAACAAGGAAACCAGAGGACATTTGGTCATCTGTTGTTTCTCAGAAATGATAACCACAGCACAGGATGAGGGCCAATGAACAATGAACCATAACCTTCACCATTAACACATTCCTAACCACAGTGAACCAACAGTATCGCTGAAATCTACCTCTAACCCAAGTTCAATTCAATTTCAATTTCAATTTTATTTTATTTATAGTGTCAAATAACAACAGGAGTTATCTCAGGACATTTTACAGATAGTAGACCACACTCTATAGTTTACAAAGACCCAACAATTTCCCACGAGCAAGCATTTGGTGTGACAGTGGCGAGACATCAGACAGACTCTGGCTCTTGGTGGGCTGCCATGTAGCAGTTGGCATGATGCGCCATGGCACTTATAGTAACAATAAAGATAATACAACTATGAATAGAAATAATAGTTGTAACAGTTGAGTAGAGTTGACTTCAAGATTACAGGCAAATGCTGATGTCATGTGGAGGCTATTTTTTACTATAGATCACACCCAGAACGTTTCTCACAATGCATTGGGCCAGCCTTTTTTACTCATTAATATTACATCATCCTGTCCTTGTTGAGTGAGCCGCTTGATGGCATAAAGGCAGTGTACGATTGACAATTTGTTCTATTCAGAACAACTGAATAGAGAATGGACTGGATGTGAAAAAAGACGATTAATCTGGTGTGGTATATTCCTGTTAAGCATGTATCTATGTCAAAACAAGCAAAGTCAGTTCCTAAAAGTGATTCTGAACTCTACCCTTCCTCTTGCATTGCCTCCACCCTTCTATTGTAGTTGCAGTTGAAAGGAAAAGGTGTTGGCTCACTCTCAACAGTTGTCTTTTGGGGGTTTCACACTGCAAAACATCTCCACCTGAAATCATTTCATTTTCTACGCAGTCCTTATATTTTATTTCCAACAAAACAAATTGTTTCTAGCAAGTTCAGTTTTTTTCTGGAGTTACTTTTTTTTGACCGATAATATTGAATTTTTACAAAGTGGCCAGGTAACCTTATTCTTATTAAGCTGTATGATTTCAGATTGTCATGCACATGCAGCCCCATACACCAGCAACATCATACGGGACGCAGACCAGACATGATGATGGTGACAGAAGAGAAACTGAATTGTTTTGTTCTTACACATGACACACTAACGTTTACGTGCAAATTGAGCAAAAATCTCTCTGAGGAAGTGAACCTAGGAAGTATGCAGATTTCCAAACTAAAATCAATTTATTGTAATGTCTTAAGTGTAAACTGCAACAAAAATATAATAATAATCACCAATTAGGGTTGTATTTTTTCTTCCAAATGGTCAAACTATAGATAGGATGCCTTTTCTTTTGTTTTTCATAAAGCTTATTAGTCATATGGACATTGTGCACCACAGTAGCATTTTTTGGTATGGGAGAACCCAGCTGCCCGGGGCAGCATTTTTTCACGATACATGGTATACGATACTTTGCTACATGTAATTTCCTTTGTGACACCCTGCTCATATATCAATCAGAGAGAAGTCTGTGTAAGACTGATGCAAAGAAAGGCACGGCACATATTCACATGTGAAAGGTAGAACACATGCAAGCAGTAAATTGATGCCAAGTAAATAGGCACTCAATAACACAACGGGCTTACACAATTACAACAATGTAGAGTTTAGATAGCCTACAATTAAATGTTTCTCTCTCTCTCTCTCTCTCTCTCTCTCTCTCTCTCTCTCTTTAAAACTACTCACCACTGCTGTACTGTACTGCTCTGGCACCGCTGATGTGCTTCCCGTTAAGGTCAAAAGCATCCACAGCAGAAGACCCAACTCCATTCCAGTCACTGCAAAATAAAACCGCTCCATTATTTTCAGAATACTTCTCATTTGGAGAAAACAGAGACATTCCTCGTTTCTAATTGCATCCGGTTCCTCCTAACCATCCCAAAAGCCAAGAGCACTGAAACAAAGCTCACCGTTGTTTCTCCTCTGAAGCTTCAATCTCTCTTGGGACTAGGCTGGGCTGATCGATCAGTGGACTCTCTCTGGCTCTGTCCTCCCTCCTCCCTCCCTCCCTCCCTCAGAGAGCGAGTCGCTGATTGTGTTTTTTTTCATCCGCCCGTATAGCGCGCGCATCATACAGATGTTTGATCGAGAGAGGAAGCGCAGGTGCGAGTTGCTATCCAATCCAGTCCAACTTTATTTGTTAAGCGCTTTAAAACAACCAAAGTTGACCAAAGTTTGACCCTTACCTGCCTCATGATTCCTGTGCCTGCTTGTAAGCATGTATATATATATATATATATATATATATATACCTTAACTTTGACATTAAATCGCTGAACCGAACCTGTCTGTCTCTTTGTCTGCGTTTGGGTCCAATCCTGCATTTCCTGAGTCTTGAAAATTTCGTAATAATGCAGTAGCACGTTGTTGTGTCTGTTAATGATCAAAATTCTCAAACAAATTAAGCAAGAAATCAAATTCCTAAAGAGGAACTGAATCACAGTGAGCCCAAGGCGTGTGCGTGTGCGTGATTGTGTGTGTGTGTGTGTGAAATAATTGAACTATAGATTTTACAAACTCCTATTGGGTTCCCCTATCTGTTCACTGGCCTGCCCCAGATTGTCTGTCAGCTTTTCACCCAAACTGCTTTCTGCTTTTGAGTCTAGATGACTTAGCAGACCTCCTTTTTGGCTTATCGCCACAGTTTCATCCTTGTTTGAGTCAAAAATCCCCTATTCTGTTTGACAGCCTCGCCCACCTGTGGTGCAACGGATTGTTGGGTTGTCGCCATTAAAATGACTCCACACTCAAATGTAATTTTACTCCCATTTTGAGTGTAAAGCCCTTTAAACGGGGCTCTAAAGTAATGTAAATAAGGTTTCCTGGAAATAAAAAACTGTTGCAGTTCCACAAAATCATATTTATCACAAGTTTTGTATTTGGGTTGGGATTGGGATAATTTGTTGGAAAAAATGTTTGCATTTGTTTTTGTGCCCTTCTTAATGACTATAGATACTTTTACCTAATGTTCATTGTCATGTTCGTTTATTTTTATTTTTTTAAACTTAACTTTGTTGTTGTGAATAGCTCTAGAGTAGTCTTTACTTTTGACATGTTTTCATAGTATTTTACAGAAGCTCAGGTCTGACAATAACAATATTGTATTACAATTTCAGACAACTGCACTTTTCTTTTCTAACAACTCTGTACAAAGAAATAGACCCTTATTAGCTTATACCGTACCAAACAGACAATGGCAACCCTGGCCAAAAACCAGAGCTGAAAATATGTTCTCCAATTGGTGCGTTTCAGTCAAATGAACATTGAAAATTATGGTTATTAGAAATGAGCCCAAATAAAGACATCATTCAAGTTCAAATCTAAGTCTAGTTTGCGATTCATTTGGACATTGAAAATGAAAGGACCATTTCATATTCAATTACATAATCATTATAGGACCTTTATGCTTTGGAATAGGCAGAAAATTATTTGTTTGTCGATTTTTAATTTTGACTAATTGTGAATTTTAAACATGACAATGTGATTTTATATTTTTGGTAACACTTTATATTAAAGTACACTAATACATGCACAACAACTTCCTAACTTACTATCATTAAGCAGTAATTAGAAGGTTGAGGGAAAACTTGTAATGGCCTAGTAGCTGTTGAATATTGCCATGCAGAATAATGCATTGGAGTGAAGTTTGAAAATGTAGTTGTTTTTTTTTGTCAACATTTTTTATTTTGGTAATGCAACACCATGTAATACATGTATCTCACATTTGAAAATACAAACAATAGAAAATAAAATGATGAAATAAAACAAATAAAAGGCAGCCAAAAAAGGAACCTGAGCAGCATCCTCATACCCATTACATACACACATCCATAATCATCCCCTATCCACAAATTCCCCATTTCCCCTCTAAAAGTCAGTGGTAATACTATATTGAAAAGACCTCAATGCTTGTCTGTTTTTGCTTGGAATATTCTGTACCCTTTCGATCAGAAGTTCAAAGGCTGCTATTTCTGTCATAAGTTTAAGCCAGTCCTTAATGTCTGGTCTATTTGGACTCTCCCAGTTATGCAAAATGATTCTGGCAGCTACAATTGCATTTCATTGTGAAGCACTTTGTGATTTTTATCTGTGAAAGGTGCTATACAAATAAATTTTACTTACTTACTTACTTACAATAAAATCTGTTATAGCAAAGCCTGGGGGCATGAGGGACCTATCCCCTAACAGGCATAATTGTGGGGATTCCGTCAGGGGTTGTCTGTAGTTATCATTTTCGACTATTTTGCCAGTGTTACTTAAAGTACTTAAAATACATTTGGGGGAAGTTGATGACGCTGCATTAAGCTGGAATGCATCCGCATCTCATTTCAGTGTCATTATATTGCATGTTCTTTTTCTCTGCAGAGCATCACTGGTATCATCTCTCCATCTCCCTCCCCCCTCTTCCTCCTCTCTCGTCTTTAATGTCCATCCTCCAGGGCCACAGTGAGTCATGCCATTAGCAGAAAATGCTGCCCTGCTAATGGTTGGCCAGTTTCCGCAATGTCCACTTCATGACGGACGCCCAATTTCTTCTGTTGCTCCTTTTGAAGGCATGTGGATATTGTTTAAGTGTTGGATAATCTCACTCCTCCACACTGACCCTCAGATGCCAAGCATTTCCAAGCCCAAAGGAGTACCATTTTATGACTACATCATATTGACCAACATTATTTTTTAATCTTTCTATCCTAAACAAACAAAACATTTTGAAACTGCCCTGCAATAACTGATTTTAGCCACATGGGGGCAGCCGAAACAAGTTGTCAACCACACATGCATATCACCTTTTTAAGGTAACATGACAGTATCTTATTTACACATCCAGCAGATACAGACCTACATTAGCGTTCATTTAGAGTGGTTTCTGTCAACACTTTCTCACTCCCAACTCGTCACATACGGCCCTTCGGTCAGTAGGACCCCTTAACGTCACGTTTTGCAGCGCTCTGGGTAACCCTTTGGTGCCACTTTTTTCAACATCCATGGTATGGTTAGGTTTAAGCAACAAAACTACTTTGTACTATATTAGTAATCAGAGGTGCAGTGCTACGCGCCCCTCCGTGCTTCCGTTGGAGCAGTCGCCCACTCATAGTCTAATAAGCACGGTGTCTGTCCCCCGGCTCAGATCGGTTAAATCAAAGGTAAACAAAAGATGCGCTATACTTAACAACCTAATTTGAATTAAAACGACTGCAACGATAGAACAAAATAGGAAAATTAGATGTGGACTATTAAATATTAGATCTCTGTCTTCTAAAGCAGTATTGGTAAACGATTTGATATCAGATAATAAAATTGATTTATTTTGTCTTACTGAAACCTGGCTGGGCCATGAAGAATATGTTAGTCTAAATGAAGCCACTCCTCCCAGTCATATTAATACTCAAATTCCTAGAGGCTCAGGCCGAGGAGGGGGAGTTGCAGCCATCTTTGATTCAAGCCTGTTAATTAATCCTAAACTAAATTATAACTCGTTTGAGAGTCTTATTCTTAATCTTCAACATCCAAAATGGAAAACATTACAGCCAATTATATTCGTTGTTATTTACAGGGCTCCAAGTCCGTATTCTGAATTTTTATCTGAATTCTCAGAGTTTTTATCATGTTTAGTCCTTAAATCAGACAAAGTACTTATTGTAGGTGATTTTAATATCCATGTGGACGTTGACAATGATAGCCTTAGTACTGCTTTCAACTCATTACTGGATTCAATCGGTTTCAGTCAGAGTGTGCACAAGCCGACGCACTGTTTTAACCACACTCTCGACCTTTTGCTGGCATATGGTATTGAAATTGAGGATTTAATAATATTTCCGCAGAATTCGGTACTATCAGATCATTCTTTAATTACTTTCGAATTCTTACTACCTGACTATACTAAATTAGATAAAAGCTTCTACACTAGATGCCTATCTGACAGTGCTATAGCTAAATTTAAGGAAGATATTCCAACAGCATTTGACTCTTTGTCATGTCTTAACAGAACAGATGACCTTTATGTTAACCTCAGTCCCTCTCAAATTGATACATCTGTAGACGGTGCTACGACCTGCCTACGGACGACTTTAGACTCCGTTGCTCCCCTCAAAAAGAAGATGATGAAGCAAAGGAAACTAGCACCTTGGTATAACTCCCAAACTCGCAAATTAAAACAAATCTCGCGAAACATCGAAAGTAAATGGCGTTCCACCAAAGTGGAAAAATCTCGTTTGGATTGGCAAGAAAGTCTCAAAACCTATAGGAAGGCCCTAAGAAAGGCCAGATCAGACTATTACTCATCACTAATAGAAGAAAATAAGAACAACCCAAGGTTTCTTTTCAGCACTGTAACCAGGCTGACAGATAGTCACAGCTCTACTGAGCCATCTATTCCTCTAGCTCTGAGTAGTGACGACTTCATGAGCTTCTTTAATGATAAAATTATAACAATTAGAGATAAAATCTATCACCTTTTGCCCTCAACTTCTAACGGTTCACCTTTAAACGCAGGACCGCTAGAAAGAACGACTAGACCTGACATATACTTAGACTGCTTTTATCCTATAGACCGTCAACAATTAATGTTAAAGATATCCTCAGCTAAGCCATCTACCTGTCTCTTAGACCCATCCCAACGAGACTACTCAAAGAAACGTTACCCGTGGTTAACACTTCATTACTAGATATGATCAATATGTCCTTATTAACAGGTTATGTACCACAGTCATTTAAAATAGCTGTGATAAAACCTCTTCTGAAAAAACCCACCCTCGATCCTGAGGTCTTAGCAAACTATAGACCTATATCTAACCTTCCCTTTCTATCCAAGATCGTTGAGAAGGTAGTTGCTAATCAGTTGTGATTTTCTACATAGCAATAGTTTATTTGATGACTTTCAATCAGGATTTAGAAAGAATCATAGCACAGAGACGGCACTCGTGAAAATTACTAACGACCTTCTAACTGCTGCAGACAAAGGACTTGTCTCCATTCTTGTTTTACTAGATCTTAGTGCTGCATTTGACACTATTGAATATACCATCCTGTTACAGAGACTGGAACACTTAGTTGGCATTAAAGGAATCGCACTTAGCTGGTTTAAGTCCTATTTCTCTGAGCAATCCCAATTTGTTAACATTAACGATAAATCCTCCAAGCACGCTAAAGTTAGCCATGGCGTTCCTCAAGGCTCAGTGCTTGGACCAATTCTATTTTCCTTATATATGCATCCTCTTGGTAATATTATTAGGAAACACTCAATTAACTTTCACTGTTACACAGACGACACCCAATTATATCTGTCAATTAAGCCAGACGAAAGTGGGCAGTTAGCTAAACTTCAAGCGTGTATTAAAGATATAAAATCCTGGATGACCCACAATTTCCTGATGTTAAACTCAAACAAAACTGAAGTTATTGTGATGGCACCAACGCACCTCCGAACTTCATTATCTAAAGATATAGCTACTCTGGATGGAATTGCCCTGGCCTCCAGCACTACTGTCAGAAATTTAGGAGTTATTTTTGATCAGGATATATCCTTCAATGCCCACTTAAAACAAACCTCAAGAACAGCCCTTTTTTCCATCTTCGTAACATTGCCAAAATTAAATAATCCTGTCTCAAATCGATGCTGAAAAACTAGTCCATCACTGTACTTCAGACTACTACCTTCTTACTATTAGGTTGCTCAAATAAGTCCCTTTCCAGCTGATCCAGAATGCTGCAGCACGTGTTCTTACGACGAACTAAGAGAAGATATATCATATTTCTCCTGTATTGGCTTCTCTGCACTGGCTTCCTGTAAAATCTAAGGAATTGAAAATCTCCTCCTCTGACCTACAAAGCTCAAAATGGTCAAGCACCATCATACCTAGAAGAGCTCCTAAAATACCTTATTGTCCTAGTAGAGCCTCACGCCCCAGAATGCAGAGCTACTTGTGGTTCCTAGAGTCTCTAAAAGTAGAGATGGGGCCAAAGCCGCCTTCAGTTACCAGGCTCCGCTTCTGTGGAACCAGCTCCCACTTTGGGGGCCTTGCGTCGGGCAGACACCGGCACCACATTTATGAGTAAACTGAAAACCCTCCACTTTGATAAAGCTTATAGTTAAGGAGTGAGGAGTTGCAGAGTCCGCCTAACCGGCCCACCTGCTTCTCTTCGTAGTCATCAGTTTTATTTATTATATAATCAATAATATAGCGAGAGTAGAGGGAGGCAGGCCAGTACAGCCCGATCCGGTTGGGGAGAGTTCTAGCCCGACCAGGCACCTCTCTTTAACCTGCCTCTCTTAGTTATGCTATTATAATTCTAGACTGCCGGGGAAGTTCCTTCCTTCCTGTGACACACTGAGCTGCTCTCTCATCTCTACTTGTTTCCTTTTGTATGCATCCTGTCCCAGAAATGTTTGGTACTAACCTAGCTCTGGGGAGTTTACTCCCCGGAGTCCTTATGTTTCTTCTTCGCAGAGCATAGCTCTGCGATTCTCTGCAATTCCCGGCTGCATCCTGCTGCGTCCTGCCGCGTCCTGCCGCGTCCGCCGCATCCGACATGACATGAACTTCCACGATGACCTTCGAAGTCACTGTTCCATTATCTTTAATGTGACTATTATGTGCCACTGTTCATCACACCCCCAACCGGCCCGTCAGACACCGCCTACCAAGAGTCTGGGTCTGCCGAGGTTTCTTCCTAAAAGGGAGTTTTTCCTTGCCACTGTCGCAATAGCCACTGCTAATGCTTGCTCTTGAGGGAATTACTGTAATTGTTGGGGTTTTGGAATTTATAGAGTGTGGTCTAGACCTACTCTATCTGTAAAGTGTCTTGAGATAACTCTGTTATGATTTGATACTATAAATAAAATTGAATTGAACTGAATTGAATTGGTAGCCTACTACTTTTAAGAAAAGGTTGTACTTTGGGTTTAAGTAACTACATTTGTTAGGCTACAACTTATATAGTTACTCACATTAACTAAGTACCTATACCTCAGTTAAATACGTAACTTAAAATAAGTCAACGTTGACTTTTGATTTCACACGAGGCACAAACTGCGATCTCTTGGGTGAAAGTCCTGTTTTTTGGTTTTATTTTTATTTTTAGGCATCCATCCAGTCACCATGACAATAATCTTTTAAGAAGTTTAACAAGAATTTAACACCAAATATTATTTTTCACATTATACTAAATTTGCCCAAAAATTTAATTTTTATTTTTATTTGAGTAATGGTGATGAGAATATAAGAATCACATTTGTCAAACACAACCATCATCTTTGTATGCATGTTAGCAATAACGTCATGCTAAAATCAACCTATTAAAAAAAGAGAACCACACATCAGAAATAAAGACCTTTGATCCATTACACACAGTTTTATTTTCATTAAAGGGATCCAAGGCCTTCACAAAAGGGTTGACTCTTGGCAGCTATATGGTACTAACACAACACGCAACGACAACAGAAACCACACAGAGGACTTGTGTGAACGAGTGAAAAGACAAATAAATAAGAGTTGAAAGACATTTTAAATGCAATTTAAACTGAGATGCATCAACAAAACCAATAGAGGAAAGTGAGCAGAGGTTAAAACCCTGCAAAGTACAGTAACTCTTTTGTACAATACTCAATTCATTTCTGCAATTAGCTGATTGTCTAACGGCTTTTTTGGTCATGCACAGTTGATTAGGTTATTGTATTGACAGTGTTGCGATCATTTCACAGTTTTTCCTTATTTTTCTCCCCTACGTCTAGCTTTGATTGTCAGTCTCATAAGTGTTTGCATTTGATGGATTGAAGGCAGCCTCTTGTTTTCTGTGTAATGATGCATGGTTGTCACTGACTGATGGATATGGTTCATTAGTGATGTACAAAAAGATCCCTGCCAATCAAAGTATGTATCATTGCTAAAGCGGTTATGGAATTGCTCCTGTTTTTAAATAGATCAGATATATATATATATATATATATATATATATATATATATAAAATATATATATATATATATATATATATATATATAAATATATATATATAAAAACAGAGAAATCAAATTGGTTTATTGTAGTTTTTGGCAAAAGTCATGTGATACCTGTAAATAAGTCATTTCTATGTTCTGTTATGTTCAGACAATATCTGATAACAATATTGACATGGTGCATCCCTAATGAGATTTTGTTTGTGCTTACAGGATGATTTGAGTCCACAACGTGCTACGTTCTTCCCTCTAATAACATCTGATAATATTCCACTTTTATCTTCATCTTACGCAGATGTCTGTACAAAAATATGCAGAATCAGTCTTAGTGTAATGTTGCTGGCAGGGTAGGCAGGATTTACTTATTTATGGTAAGTTTTTAAGTTTTAGTAAACGTGATTGCCATAAGCGAGTCTAAAATCTTCACAGTAGCCTCACACAGCTTATGCTTAGGGAACAAGCTTGCTTTCACAATATCATTGAGCTGCTCAAGTAACAAGAAACTGTGGTTACACTTCACAATACAGACATCTGCTGGCATTTACTTAGTACCATTGAATCACTTATTTGAATGTATGTGTGGGAGAATTATAATCCTAACCCTGCAATTTGCTCAGCATGTATGAGCAAAAATAATCAGACTTTTTTTTTCCATTTTTGATATTTTAAAACATCAAGGCTACAGTTCATAAAGCGTTTTTTTGTTTTTTAATTTTTTTAATAAAGTTGGAGGCAGTTAAGTTTTTGTTGGGCTGAGAGCTGGTATTAACATCAGGTCGACTTTCTTAACTGAAACTCAAAAGCAGTCTCCTGCCACCTCTATGGATAAAATGTTTAACACAATAATCTAAACTCAAAAGTCTACTTACTGGCTTTTCAGAGCTTTCAACCACAGACAGGCGTTCTGTTTTCTATCCAGTGCTTTTGTAATAAACAGTACATTTTCTTTTTCCTTGTTTTTTGGATCATGAAATTTTCTAAGTAAAAACCAAAATGTTCAACACAATAAAATATGGTAAAACTTTTGAAGGGGCCAATGCTAATTCTCAACTATCTGGGGATATTAAGCTCTGCCACTTTTTGCATCTCGACAGACGGTGTAACCTAAACCCTATCCTAATCTCAGACTCTATTTTAATCCTAAACACACCTCATTTATTCGTAATCTTGACCTGAGCCCTATGATTAACACCCTATCTTAACAAAAAAGTGCAACCTGATAATACTAAGCAAATACCAGTATAACCAGAGTACAGTCAAGTGCAACCAAAGCTGCTCTTGGCTGAATTTGTAAACATTTAATGCATTTTGGGCTCTGCAACTGATTGAGGCCCCCTCTATAGCTCAGTCCTGTGCTTCCTTACAACCCGTGTGTCCCCATATTGTTTTCTCAACACTTTTTTGTTACATGCCCTTTTTTCGTTCTTCTGTTTTGCCGGTTGGCAGCGATTGTCTGTTGTTCACTGTAACCTGGCCCAGTACTGACCCAGGTTATGACTCATGCTCTGCTGCTCAGTTCCTGGGACCTGGACTGGCACTGAAACGCCGGGCGATATGAGCCCTGGATGGAAGCGAGGGAGAAGAAAAACAGTCAGTCAGCCTGTGGAGTTTCATTTCAGCAAGCAGTCAGAAGTAACACAGACATAAAGTAGATTTCTCCGCCCCCTGTAAATTAAACCCATACGTAGCTCAGAAAAACTCACCGGTGTTGGAGTTGGCCGAGGAAGGAGTCTGCAGGTGAGGGGAGGAGTACGCCGATGAGTCAAAGCTGCGTGGGGCAGAGGGGGAAGGAGGTAACATGCAGGAGTAGGAGGAGGTCGACTGGGGAGGAATGGACTGAGAGTAGACAAGAGTGGAGTAGAGAGAAAGATTTGGGTTAGGGTTATATGGAAACAACAGTCTATCTGTATCATCTAATAAAACCTCTTAAAGTTGTAATTTTCCCGTTGCTGTTTACTACCCCATGGACTGTAAAGGCAGTTTAAAGTGATGACGGCATGGTTTCAGTTTGACCACACGGAGGCGCTACAGTAGTGTCATATGGTAGGAGTAAAGTGGAGCAGCAGCAGCCCAAATCCTCTTGCAAAATTATTTCACTTATTTATCTTTATCGTTCTGCATTTTCTTCATCCATTGATATGTGTGATTTTAAATTATTTTTATTAAAACTATTGTGTGTGTGTGGACCCTTGGAAGACTACCAACCTAAAAGGTATTCAAATGAAGAATAAAGGATTACTAAACGAGAGACCTACTGAAAGGTCTGCTTATCATGCCTTGTGCAGAAAACATTATTTAATGCACATTTGTTAAACGTGTGTCTGTATAAGTCATGGTGTGCAGACCTTTCAGTTTGTGTAATGTCTAATCGGTTTTGAAGTTCTGGCACCCGTGCATGACATTTCATAGAAGAATAGAGTCAAGCGTGTGTCTTAACAAGAAGTCAAGCGGAGACTGTGTTATCCCGCAGCGGAAATGTACGTTTAGTCAGTCAGAGGGTCAAGAGAGTGGAATTCAATCCCACACCATATCAGATATTAAACACATATAACTCTTTTACTAAGCAGCTAAAACAATGTCAGCACTAAAACTATTATGTATGTATTCTGTTAGTTTGCAATCTCAACATACGTATATATGTATACAAATGGTTTCCTCTTAGTTCACTACTGCTTTTATTGCTCTCAACAGCTGTGTTTTGTCTAATCGTTGTACTCTATGCTCTGTCGTTTTATCTTATAACCTGTTCTGTTTTGTCGCTAATCTTTTTGCTTCTGTGCTGTGTCTTGTTTTGTGCTAAGTTTTGCTCTGCTTGTGTTGTTTTTCTTTCTTGTTTAACATCAAGGCCAGGGGACTACAGATGAAAAATAGCCTTTTGGCTAATTCTGACATTTTTAACCCATGTATAGGCATGCATTTTATAAATTATTACTGCCCCCTTTAAAAACAAACTGAATTGAATTGGATGTGAAACAAACAGGAAATGTGTGTATTTTCATGCTACTGTTGAGGCTTGGATGGTAACTTGAAATGTAATTGATCAGCGCTGTGTGTTTGTCCCCCAGTAAAAATATCGGTGAGTCCAGTGTACCAAGGTTCTATATATTGATCTTAATTAGGCAACGTTGTAACTGCTTCTTCTGTCAAAAGAAAAATCTAGTTTTAAAATTGATTTTATTTAATGATGATTCCCAGACAATGGCTTGGCATGCAAAGGAAATCTTTTGATCCCACTGATAGTTTGTGTTCATCACACAGAGAAGCTTTAACACTAAAACTCTACTTAGATTGTTGAGAAATAAATAAATAAAGACAGTGTTGTAAGTAGTCTTCATTGTAATTAGCTGTTTTATTTCCATTACCAACAGGAAGCCTAAAATTGGTAATCTTCTGGAATAATGGGAGAGGCTATTTTTGCTGTACAACTATCACAATTAAACTTAATCAGAATCAATATTTCTTTGACGCATCACCACCTTTCTGCCTCTTTAAGAAAGTCAATATCATATTTAAAATCACTGCATAATTCACATATTTTCAGATTTGCTTCTTTCTGCCTCTTTTCAGCTTTGCTTATCACATTTAGGCTACCTTGTATTATGATTATTAAATAATAATGATGTGAAATTTGTTATTGTGAATATTATGTTAGTAATTTGGCCTGGACAACAGAAATATTAAGAGTTTTGATAAGAGGAATAAATATTACATAATGTAATTATGAATATAAGAAGTAGTAGCTGTAGCAGCAGTCTTTATTTATTTGCATAATTGTTTTCATGATCATATGTTTTATACTCTTTGCGTAAAGGTGGTGATAGACGAGCTCTGTTCTGTGACGGTGACCTGCTTTGGTAAAGTTTGGAAGATGCTGATGAATGATGAATGATGAAATGTCCAACCTGGACTCCAGATGAGAAAACTGACAGGGAGCTGTAGCTGGGCAGGGACGACTCAGCCTGACTCAACATGGACCCTGGAGAGAGACACACAGAGCAAGATGGTAAGCACACACACGCACACACATACACACGTACCCACGTACGTGTGATGTGCTCTAATGGAGAAACTCTAATGGTTTGCCTGCCTGCAAATGTCACTTTGAGTTTTGTGGTTTATTAACTAGTAATATATTTCTCTCAGCAAACAGAAATCATAGAGAGCGAATGTAAAAGTATCACTGATGTAAGAATGAGCCAATGAGTCTTTGCTGTTTACCTGAACTGCTGCCGTGCGGCTGGTGATAGATAGATGTGTTAAAGGAAGTGGTCAGAGGGGCTTGGCTCTGTGAACAGGAAGTCACGCCCCCTGATCTCCTTTGATTGCGCAGCTTCTCCTCCCTCCTCCACTTGGCTCTTCGATTTGAGAACCACACCTGTCAATCAGAAGAGTTCTGTCAGTCCTCTTTATCGTTGACAATCCACATGTTGTTACAGGTTGAGCATCAGAGGTCTTACCTGTATCCTGGCCTCTGGTAAATCAATCTTGTTTGCCAATCTCTCCCTCGCAAAGACATCTGGGTAATGTGTCCTTTCAAACTCTGTGGAAGATATATTAACTAATGTCAGACACACAGTGTGAGTCTTAATCGAGGATGACAGGACGACTGTGGAGAAGCTCGCCTGATAACCCGTGCTGCGTGGTGTTAACACATTTTTAATTAATCTGTTTATGTGAAAAGAAAGTTTGTAGATTCAAATGAAGATTACTTTTATTCACCTATTAATTATTGGAATATGTTGACATATATTAACCTGCTTATCAAGTAATTACTGCTTAAGATCAGCTTCACTAATTCTCTTGTCATGGAGTGCACAAATCCAGGAAGCTGAGATGTATCCTTACAACCAGATTTGAAATATTTATCTGTTGCACTTTGTATAAATTATGTATCATTATGGAACACGCAGAAAGTTCAAATGAAAGGATTCAAGTTGAGAAGCTGCCGAAGCACTTTATTTTGAAGTAGGCGGACTAAAATGAAACCGAAGAAAAATCCTGACAGGTTTTCATTTTGTCATCATTCGTTGTCTAAATTCTGCGAATCTAAATGTGGCATTGTGTCTCACTTGTCAGCATTTTATTAAAATGATCAGTGTTACTATACTGACTTACAGTTTATACCAGACACAGAGGTTTAAGGTAAGGTAATAATCCCTGACTCAGCTGTTGTTAAAACAACAGTGAGTTTGCATCAATGAGAATTTCTGTATCAGTTTTTATTACAGTAATTATACAATATTATTTGTCATCATGGCAGTTAATTTAGAGCTGACAAACTGCTGACATTTTTGTTGTTGACAAGTCTAAACGAGAATATGCCTCACCCTCTAACTGACAGTGTGAGTCATCCTAATGAACTCTGAAGTTTCAGGTCTGGTAATGGAGACGTCTTTATAGATGTAACTGTCAGCACTTATGATGCTTAACATTAGTAAAGCATGTCAATAGAATGTCAACAGAGAAACCAAAACAACAGTTAAGACAGAGTTGGTCACATCTGAAAAGGTTTTTTTTCTTCACATCGCTGAACATAATAATATTAACAGGTTGTGAATAACCAAAAATGTATGTTCTCGCTGCTAACACATGGTTGATGAATCTGTTTTGCACAAAGATTACAACGATGGCTCTATAAATTACGTCTCACAAATTGCTCTAATTGGCTTGGTTGTAATTGGCGTCTGTGTCAACACATGATTGTTATTGTGCCTTGGCCGTGCACTGAGGTCAGTGTACCTCATTAATGTCATTTGCAAAGAGTGACCACAGTGATACTTTTCCACTTGGCTGCACAGTGGACATTGCGTCCTTATTTAGCTCAAGGGCCTGCTGCAGCCATATCCAGTCAAGGGTGGCTTTCTGATCCCTCTCAGCAAATATCGGGCTACAAGGGCCGGATCTCGCTGCATAATACAACCACAGTAATGATGCATTATCAGACCTCTGCTGTACACACATGCTGCTGAAATCTTTTTTGGAGCAGATTGGGAATATTTGTGGAGTTAAGATTATGGATCATTTGCATAACAAAGTGATCATGGATCATGTTTACGCTCCCATGCAGGGATTGATAAAAATCCTCTTCTGACAAAAGTATTTCCTTATCATTACTCATATTTATGTCCCCTGCCATTTACCAAAAAGCAGTAAACAATGTGTAAAGTCTATAATCCAATAACAAAGGTGTTGGCAGGGGGAAAAAAGCAGCCTGACAAGCTGCGTCGTGACACATTCTGGTCTGGCTCATGCCCATGGAGGGCGGCGATTGGCTGAAAAGCAGGGAGAGAGCTGTGCGTGCTTGCATGGCCTGACCTTTCTCCAGAGCCTCGATCTGCTCCTGTGTGAAACTGGTCCTGTTCCTCTGCAGCTTCCTCTTGAGCTGTAGCCTCAGCTGAGACTCCTCGCCCTCGTCCCTCTCCACGGGGACTCCTCCCCCTCTGCCCGTTCCCCCTCCCCCTGCCTCCCCACCCATGCTGCCCTCCGTGTCCAGCAGACAGCCCTCCGACACTGGCAGGAAGAGGAAGGTGACAAAAGAGATGTGGGAGTGTCAAGAAAATGTTATACATCGGAGCGTCACATTTTAGAATAATATGTGCAGATTCATGCGTTGAACTAACAGGAAGTTGGTGAGACAGCTGCTCTTGATGTGGTCTAAATTTGGTGACATTGAACTGATTATCTGTGAGCGCTGACATATGTTATAATTCTCCCCTCACCTGTGCTGTGTTGCGTCTGAACGCTGGTGGGGTCATGGTACCAGTTGTTAGGCCCACTCCAGTTCGAGCCGCTCTGCAGGTTCAGCATTGTTAACTTCTCATACATACTACGAGTGTCCAAACCACCATGAAGAGAAATAAGGAGTCCTGTCCTGTGTGTGTGTGTGTGTCTGCCCCTAATCACTGTCACCTTTGGCTCCTCTCTCCCTCTTTCGATCCACCAATCCTTCCTCCTGAAAGGGTGTGTGTTGGGGGTTAGGGAAGAAACGAAGATGAGGAGAAGACGAAGGAGGGGGTCATATTGCATGAGTTCACACATGGTCGGCATTGTGGCGAATTAGCCTCATGATGACAGACAGAAATGGAGTTAGTTACATGGCCGCTGTCGTACCGTGTGTGTGTTATACATTGGTATGCTAGTATACCATGGGGAGCAAAGGTACATTAGAACCCACTCTAAGAAGCCATGACATTTATTATGCTACTTGCTTTTAGCTCTGTCTTTGCTGATAAGCATGAGCTTGCATGTATGCATGAAAAGACACTACATTTACATGTAGCCACACACACACACACACACACACACACACACACACACACACACACACACACACACACACACACACACACACACACACACACACACACACACACACACACACACACACACACACAGCGGCTTTATGAAAAAGATCTCCCCTAAACATTTGAACCAAGCCCATGTTTAACTTTCAGTTTAAGACATTAAGTGCTCTAGTATGTCCACAAGTATCATTATCTGCCTAAATAAATAAATGTCTAAGTCTGAGATGAATAAAAGCTTTTCTCTGCTCCTCTCATCTTACATTCACACTTTATTTTAGAAATGTCCTCTGGAGAGTCAAAAAGGAATGCAAAGTCAATACTGAGCCAAATCTCACAAACTAATGCAGCAGTATGATGTCAAAGGTCAAACTTCATTCATTTGGGTGAAGCAGCCCCGGAGCAACAATTTATTCATCTGATTTTCAATCACAATCCAGAAATTATCCTATGACAGCGAAGTAACTTGTCGTCCATCCCTAAGCCTCTACCAAAGTCCATATGATAGAAGAGATCTCAGCACAGAACGATACACATAAAAGCAACAATGTGAAAAGACTTGATTTTTTGCAAACTTACCAAGTGTGCAGGTGAAATGATGCGCTGGGTCCTGTGTGTTACTTTCCTCCTCCGTGGACCTTTATTCCCCTGTTCATTCTATGTCTCTTGTTCTCCAGCTTTGTTGACACTAACTGTGTGTGTGTGTGTGTGTGTGAGTGTAAAGGAGAGAGTAGGAGAGAGATGGAGAGAGTTAGACAGGGTGAGAGAGAGTGAAAGAGGAAGGGGGGGGCTCTGGAGAGAAATGCGTCTGCGGGCACTCTTGTCCGAAGAAAAAAAAAAAAAAAAAAAAAAAAAAAAAAAAAAAAAAAAAAAAAGAGAGGAAAGAGAGAGAGAGAGAGAGAGCCACCGAGGGGTGACAAAGTGAGTCAACATCAGTGTCAAGTTTGAACTTAATGCCAGCGAGAGGAGGAGGGGAGGCCGAGAGAGTGGAGCATAAAGCACAGATAATGGAGAGATAGTGGATACATAGATGATGGAATTCAATTTTAACCATAAATTGCACACAAATACCGAGTATAATCGAGAGTCAGGTGCGTTACTTTTTCACACAATCACATGCACGCAGACAACTGATATTATTAGATTAAACTCAATGTTCACACTAGGACTCATTTTCATTGATCCTTGTTTGGATGCTTTAAATAGATGTTTTAAAACTTTGATAAAGCTTTGACATGTCCACATGCATCTACTAATGTGTTGTATTGTAATTTATTGTATTGCTATGTATTGTAATGTATTTTATTGTTATTGTAAAATACTGCATTTAGCAACTGCACACAGAAGCAGATATTTTTTAGGCAAGAATAAAAGAAACAGTAACTGTTAGGATTATGAGGAAATTGATATTAGGCTTAGATTTTCAACTGTTTAAGCCACTGATTTAATAAAAAAGTTTGATACATAAAACAGATTACTTTCTAGTTAGCAATATTGGGCATAATAATACATTATTTATTGATTTTTCTGTCAGCTTGAGCCACCAAAAGTATTGAAACAATGTATTGATTATTTGACTGACTAAAGCTTCAGCTCAGCTTCTATTCTTATTCAGCTATTTTATATTGTGCTCATATGGACAGAGTTACTTAATCATAGCACCAGTGTTTTTGGCCTACAGTGCTGTAAAGGTGCTGGGCAGGTAAAGTTACCAGTTTATTTTTTTAACAAAAGGGCTAAAGAATGCACTAACTTTAAGTAACAGATTTTCCCAGAGCACCTAGGTATTGTTCCCTGAATACAGAGGTACTGTTCTCCTGCTATAAAACACTGAGCTTAAAGCTAGTGGACAATAAACAAAGGCATTGTCTGGCCCCAGAGCGGGTTACAGCAGCAACGCACAGAAACTCTTGGCGATAGACACACAAGGTCTGATGTGAGGCGTAAGTAATGACGCAGGTATGACGGTATGTATGGTACAGTCAAAGAGCGGGAGCAGAGTAGAACTGGGGTTTAAATATATCTTTGCAACGGAGGGGAGAGAAGAAGAGAGAGATGGAAGATGGAAGCAGGGAGGCAGAGGAGAGAGATAGAGAGAGTGAAGAGGAAGTATGTGACTTTGGGGTGGGTGTTGGGGCTTGGGGATGCGGAGGGTGCCAGCTTGTTTTATTTCCGGTTGACAAGACTTTGCGCTCCCTTTCTCTCTGTCGCTCCCTCTCTCTTTCATACTATGCTATTCTTTCTCCGCTGCCCCCATTGCTCTCTCTACCCCCCCCCCCTTTCTCTGTTACTTTTCTCCGAGACGTGCCTCGCAGAAAGGAAAGGACTTGACAAGTTCAAAGGTAAAAAGGAGTAAATCTGTGTGAAAGAAGAAGCATAAGGATCCTTTAGTTAAGTAAAAGTACTAATAACACTATAAAAAATACTCAATTTCAAGTAAAAGTGCTGAATTCAACATTTTTTAAGTAGAAGTACAAACATGTTATCAGCTAAATGTACTTTAAATAAACTTTGTGCTCATTATGCAGAATGACTACATATTATGACATATACCATGTTATTGCATAAACACAAGCAGCGTTTTAATGTTTATAGCTGGTTCGAGGTAGAGCTCATTTAAGCTACTCCAATGTTGGGTAGCTTCATCTACTACAATGCTTCATATGTTACAAAATCATCATATATTTAGTGAAAAATCATAATCTACATATCCGTCAAATAAATGTAGTTAAGTAAAAAGCATGCAATATTTGCCTCTATAATGTGTAGTAGATGTTGTAGCAAAGTAAGTAGCAAAATAAAAATGGAAATACACATGTTCAAGTGACTCAATTAAAAACAATATTGAGTAAAATGTCCTTTGAACATGGAAATGGAAAGTAAGTGAGGTAAGTTGAGTAACAGAACTGCTCATTTAATTAAAAATTAAACCTAAATAAGTGGTGTTAACCCCCCAAACACCATTAGCCTCCCACTCCTCTGTTTTCTAGCTGGTTAATCTTTTGTTTTTCCTTTATTCAGAAATCATTGTTCATCTTATTGTGTTCCAGTTGTTGGAATGTGGCTTAACCTATGTGATCCCTATGTGCTGAGTGCAATTGTGTGTGTGTGTGTGTGCGTGTGTGTGTGTGTGTGTGTGTGTGTGTGTGTGTGTGAGGCGGCGCGTGCTTCACTGCAAAGATTCATGTAGCTCCAGGACATGCATTTTTTTTAGTGCATCTTGTTAGTTCATTCCTGTCACCTCTCTCTCTCTCTCTCTCTCTCTCTCTCTCTCTCTCTCTCTCTCTCTCTCTCTCTCTTCGCCATCCCTTGCTTTTTCAGCGCCAAAGGGGGGATGGGGAAGGGGTGGTGGACGGGCCTGGGAGGGGAGGGGGAGGCGGCTACGGTGGAGGCAGTCACCATGGTTACAATGCCATGACAAATATTCATCAAGTCGTTAAAATAAAAACAAACTGGAGTGCATTATAATTGCTCTTACAGACTGAATCCCATAATGTGTTCATATATTATGAGTGAGAGGAGCATTGTGAAAGGGACTCACACACAAAAAGACACCGTTAGTGATAAAAAAGTGAACATCAACTGACCTGCGGGCAAACACATATGTGACACACTCACTCACACACATTTCAACTCTTTGTGTAACTTTATTTTTTCCATTACCTGTTTATGGAATTCCCTATGAGTACTTTGAGTCTCTCCTCTCTTTTCTCTTTGTCCCTCCATCTCTCGCTCTTCCTCTGCTGTTGTGTAGCCCGAGGCGATACTGTGATGTGTCCTCCCTCTGTCCCTCCCTCCCTCTCCCTCTCTCTCTGTCCCTGTCACCTTCAATTGCTCTGTGAAACTAGACACACTGCCTGGGGCAGGGAGGCAGGGAGGGAGGGAAGAGAGGAAAAGAGAGAAGGAAAAAGAGAGACAGACAGCTTTATAGACAGGCAGAAGGAATAAACATTTGGTTCCATGTAAAAAAATAAATAAATAAAATGAAATAGGGTAACCACAGCCCAGATGTGTGGCACACTCTAAATCAAATGAATTATGTTAATGTTCACAATCCAGCAAAAACCATAAAGGAAACTCCAATACTTTTTGCACTGGAAATAGCAGAAACATACAATCAATTACATACATACATACATACATACATACATACATACATACATACATTCACCCAATTTGACCTGGGTGGTTCATGGCCTAATCCTACACGGATGCTCCAGGATGCTGTTTATCCTGTGTGTGCTAAAACCCAGTTGCTTCTCCTTGAACACATACCTGTTAAACCTGTTTAAACATGGAACAACAAGGAACATGGAGTATACTCATTACCCCATACAAACACTGAGTCAAGAACAAAACAGTATAAGCAAGTTCTAAAGAATGAAGTTGTAATACCTGCAATTAATGTAATGTTATAGCCATATTATGCATAATATGAAATAACTTTTAGGAAGAACGTAACACGTAACGTTGTTTGGTGGTTGTTTTTTAGCCATACATTGATTATACATATTGAGTGCAATTGGCAGTCAAGTGTGTCAGTTCTTAACACACACAAAAAACAAACAGAAACCAGATCAATTACATTACTGGATTAAACTAAAGAGGCTAATTTTCTTTAATCCTCATTTTAACACCTAAAACATAGTTGATCTTTAAATCTCTATTAAAGCTTCTGCACAGTTGTAGGACAAATAAGAATATGATAGGCTAGTTAAAGATAAATGATAATATTCTGCTTAACATCACATTATTATATTGATATAGGCTGGACATGGACTAACTGCATCACTTTCCAATGTCTGGGATTGAGACCTGTATAAACTGCTACATAAAATACAGAACGACCCTTTTTTATTCAGCAAAAAAAACGGAAAATGTAGTTTACCTGTGACCAAATCAGGAGAAGAATCTGATTTGTCTGCGTTTGCATTCCTTACATTTCATTGGCTCAGGTGGCTCAGGAGGGCGAGACCAGAGTTTTGATTGGGTGTTGTTGAGTGCACAGGTAGCCATCTGCTTTGTGATCGAGGCTTTATACAGATTTTGCAAACCGTTAAGCGATTTTGTCGACGCTAAAACGCACGGAGAAGTAACTTCTTTCCTGTAGGATACTGCTCGACTTTCCGTCACAACAGAAGCAGAAGAGGTATTAGAAAGCGGGTGTAACGGTATAGATAAAAAAAAAGATTTGTCCTGACTTCAGAGAACGTTTTTGGCTCTGCTGCAGTAGTTGCTGAAACGGAACTTGTGCCGCGAAACCTCACAAAATGTCGCCGAAATTGCATCTTCATGCTATTATTTTTTGGTGCGTAACAGGTGAGTAGGCTATCAAGCGTCCCTTGCTATCGCCAGGTCTGTTTCTTAGTCCACCTGTAAAACATACTTTGTGCACTCTAGCTAATTCAATCAACTGAATTTGTGTGTCAGAGTGAATCCTAAATGTAATTTATGTTTACATTTAGGTATTCTGGGTTCCTACGCGCAAGAATGTGGCCGACCACACATAGTGGAGAGCAGGATTGTGGGCGGTACGGACGCTACAGAGGGCGAGTGGCCGTGGCAGGTTGATATACAGGTAGGGTCCTGTGAAAAACCTTCAGCCATGTAATATTCTTTCTATTTGTTCTGCCTGTAGGTAATCTGTGTGGTTTAGTCTATGTCTTGTTTATCAAACTGACCTGCTGAGAGAGGGATTTGCTTGTGATGCTGAGGTGACTCACTGTTTTTCTCCCCCCTTCGGCCTCCAGACACAGCAGAGTGGTCATATCTGTGGAGGCTCCATCATCACAGAGAGCTGGGTCCTATCGGCCGCTCATTGTTTCCCCGAGTAAGAAACTCTCAGTTTTCACTCCGCTATAAATCTGCAGGTGAACTCACAGATGCCCATCAACCCACAGACTCTTTGCCTCTTTTGTAAGCCGTCTGAGTCATTTTATGGGAATTATTGGCAATGGCTGCTATAGTTTTGCTAAAGCCTTTCAGGGAAATATTGTTTTTCAAGCAAAATGTGTTTAATATCCTTTTACCGATACAGGAAACATACCTCCATCATATTCAACATCTAATAGATTCTTTCAAATTTTCACTTTTTTTGCAAAGTTGCTCACCAAGTCTTATAACAACTATCCCCAAATCATGCAGACTGTTGGTCTTTCATTTGATTCATTACGTTTTACTAGATGACTGTCTTAAAGGTCCCATGGCATGAAAATTTCACTTTATGAGGTTTTTTAACATTAATATGCGTTCCTCCAGCCTGCCTATGGTCCCCAATTGGCCGTCCTCTCGCATTAGTATTTTCCCTTAAATCTCCCGTATTTTAACCTGCTTTATTAAAAAATAATAATACCCCGGGCCCGAGCGGAGTAAAAAAATAAAAAAACATTCCCAATCTGAGCTCTGTCACTAGCCTCGCGATAACTGCCACGTGCAGTAGCCTACTACAGGTACTGTAGGTGGCAGTTGTCGCGAGGTTAGTGTGTGAGGTCAGATGATGAGTGACAACACGGGGGAAAAAAAGAAGAAAAAAAACAGACGGATGATGGACGCTACGACAGAGACGGTGCGCTTCTGAAGGCTTTACTATGCATTCCCCATAGCAATGCAAGTTCAGAAAGGGTGTTTAGCATGGTACGAAAGATTGTTCCAGAGAATAGGATGACGTTAGACAACAGAACTGTTTGCGCTCTACTCTCATGTAAACCACTCTGGCCCAGCCCACAAATACACTCCTTCCAAAACGGTCTTAAAGAATGCAAAGTCTGCAACAAATTTGTATAATAACTCACTAAAAGAGTAAAGAAAAGTTACGTTAAAAGAAAAGCAATATGAAATGAAAAGAATGTGTGGAATGAAAATAAAATGTAAATGTAAAGACAAGCAATGTTATAAATTGTAAATGTTTTCAGCATTCTGCATCAAGTGGTGATTTTAGCTTTCTTATACACCTGTCTTAAAATGTAAGGGATACTGGAGCTTGGTTGGGGTGGTGGGACTGCTCGCGGTGGGCGCCGGAAAATTTCCCTTATTTTCAAATCCAAAACTTGACAGGTATGGTATCCTGTTCTGCCTTTGAGAAAAAGAAAGCTCAGATGAGCCGTTCTGGAATCTTCTCCTTATGAGGTCATAACAAGCAAGGTTACCTCCCCTTTCTCTGCTTTGCCCGCCCAGAGAATTTGGCCAACCCATGAGAGAGAGACATCATGGCTTTCAAATGAGCAAAGTGGCAGTTGGTCAAGACTACACCCCCACCCTCCACCTTGCCCCCCCCACCCCCCCTCTCTCTCCTCCTCAATAGCTACAGACAAAGAAATGGCACGTTTTGCGGAAAGCTCATTGTAGGACTGGCTCTAGTGGCTGTAATTCTGCATCAAGGCTGAATTTCGGGAAAGACACTTCAGATACAGTATTAGGGGACCACTAAGGTCTATATAAAAGCATCCAAAGAGCACCATGTCATGGGACCTTTAAGGAGCAAAATGGTGTTAATAAAGTGAGTGCAAATGTGGAGAACCCTTTCTTCTTTCCAGATTATGGTAAACATCAAGCCCATTTCATAGGTGTCATTCGGTATTCCTCCATCTTTTTTCAGTCCATCCGATGTGAGATCTTACATCATCTACGTTGGCCGGTACCAGCTTAATGGCCTCAACAAGTACATGTCAACGTATCGTGTGAGCCAGGTGGTGATCGCATCCGGTTACAATGAGCCTCAAAAAGGGAACGATTTGGCGTTGGTAAAGCTGTCCAGCTCAGTAACCTGGTCACAATATGTCCGTCCCATCTGCTTGCCCGCCTCTGGCACCCTGTTTCCAAGTGGCATGCAGTGCCATGTCACAGGCTGGGGGAACATCCGTGATGATGGTAAGGCTTGCTAAATTCTTCACATCATCTTAGCATGTGTGCAGATAACTTTTATTCAGCAGTTAAATGTTTTACAAGTCCCTAAAAGGCCCTTTTTATTTTTCTTGGACTCTGGCATGCAAATTAATGATCATGTCCAAGTGTATAAAAAAGATTATGAAGGATTTAAAGGAATAGGTTTATAATAGGTTATAATATTTAAATATTTATAATATAACTTAAGTTTATTGACTTTCATTGGAATCGTGATATAATCATAGTTAGTTAATGTTGCTGTCAAATTAATCATTCTAATCAAGCTTGTGTTTCACCCACTTATCTGATGCAATATGGAACACATTCATCAATTTGTAATTGTATGTGTATTACTGCATACATTTGCCATAGTGATATATTGTCATTAATTATTATATTATTATAATATTGATTTCAGGCCTAGAAACGTTTCCTCCACAACGATCAGTGTAATATATTTTTAATGACGACTGGCAATTTATTCTATTCCATAGCTTTAGTAGATCAATATGCGTAAGACAACAGATTTGCACCTAAAATAATTTAATTCAGTGCAAATGTATATAGTAGCAAAAAAAAGCTTACTGACCACCTGTTTAGTTGCAGAAATTAAGAAGTCTGACACTCCTTTTGTTCTTCATCCTCCATCTGTCCCTGTATTCTCCTCAGTGCCTCTGCCAGGGGTCGGGACTCTGCAGAAAGTGCAGGTGCCAATCATTTCCCAGAGTTCATGTCAGGAGATGTACCAGACAAACCCAACAGAGCAGGTGGACATCCTGTATGACATGATCTGTGCTGGATACCAGAAGGGCGGCATGGACTCCTGCCAGGTACTGTTGGATCAGCTGTTTGTGCTGCTGTGTTTACATTCACAAATACACACTTGTATACACAAGCAAAACAAGAAGCTGAATTAAAAATAACTTTGATTGCTACTTTTCCCGACCCTACCCGAGCCCGTGCACATTGTTTCATTAACTGTAATTATGAGCCCTAGTCCGATTTAAACCAGACAATTTTTTTAATACGTAGGCTGTTACAACTGACATTCTCAACTACAATTCCGAGTTGTTTGAACTTCAGAAATCTGTTTAGAATTATCTTAACAAGAACGGAGCATGTAAACTGCGTTGTTTGTTTATTCAGAATGGAATGGATTGCAAATGGATCCGAATGAAGAAACGCAAAAAAAAAAACTCAACCCTAGCTCCTTCCCTCAGCCGAATAGTGTGGGTAACAGATGAAGGCAGCAACAAATCAAAGCCCTGGAACCATATATAGGCCTGTCACGATAACAAATTTTGCTGGACGATAAATTGTCCCAGAAATTATTGCGATAAACGATAACATTGTCATCGAGAGACCATTTGCATCTAATATAATGATAATGGCATAATAATGCAGGTACACCTTTTTAAAGATCAATACACTTTTATTTCTAAAGAATATTTAACACTGGAACTGGAAGACATTTTAAATACCCACAATATGTCTTTGATCTCCTTTAGTATGTCGTCTTTCACGCTGATGTACAGTTGTGGAATTGCAGTTTGTGACACATATGTTCTCAGACTACAGACTCTGTACTACATTTTACAATTATTTAACACTAAATATTAAATTTAAATAATATATAATTAATAAATTAAATCTATCTGTATGGCTATCTGCCACATGGCGAGTAAAAGTACCAAAATAGTTGTGTTTTTCAGTCTTCATTTTGGCGAAGGTGCGGCTTCTGCTCCTCTTCAGGTCGGAGCTTCGTGGGGGCGGGCCCACACACGCACACACACGCAACTCTGACATACTTTCCACACTCCGTGACCGCAGACAGCTATAGACTTGTACCGTTAATGTTCTGTGCATTGTCGGACACATGCAGCCACTTTCCTGAAACCACTTGCGAGACTGACGAGTCCACAGCGGCGTGTATGTCCGTGTATGTCACTCCTCGTTACGCTAAGGAACCGAGAGTGGTCCTCCAGTCTCTTTGGTAGAGAGAGACGAGGAAAACAAACAAGCATGCAAATGGAAGTTATCGCGGCCGGAAAAATTATCGAGCCCCTTTTTTTTTTTTTTTTCGTGCGATAACTCGATTTATTGACTATCGCGACAGGCCTAACCATATAGGAGACTTTATAGTCTTGATAACCTAATACTGTCCTTCGCCACGGTCTGCATGCCGACGCACTGGCCGCACTACCCAGAGCTACGGGAGAAGCTGGAGAGGCTTTCTCCCCACTCAATTATGCTAATAAATTAGCCTAATGATTAAACACAAATGCTTGATCAAGGGCCTGGCCCGATGACAGTGGCGGAAAATATCGGCGGCTCGGGCAGAGAATCTGAACTCTACAAGTTTGTAAGACCTTCCTTTTGAGCACTTTGATTAGCCCACATCAAGATGTTGGGTCTGGGAACTCACCACTGGCAGGGCTCAACCCGAGGGGCGGGATAAACTGTTGTCTTTCAAATTCCCTCTGCACGCAATATGATAGCGCTACAACCAACCAGAGCAACGCTAGTTGATAGATTAAACTTTTGCTGTATCCGGTCGGCAAAACTCTGAACACATCTTCCTTTTTTGAGAATTACTTCAGTGCTTAACTCCAAGTCTTCCAGAGTCGCGGCCAAAGCCGATTCAAAAGACCACTGTCCGCCAGCAGCAGCCATCATCTTTGTTTTCAAGTAGTAGGGAATTCACGCAGAACCGTCGCAACTCTGCCGTCCTTATTTTAAGCCCGCCCACCTACTCTATACACGATGTGATTGGCCTGACTAGAGTTTGGTTTTTCCAGCTCACAAGCCAACAGAGAGTTGCTAGACTGACCCTGGCTGCAAATTACATTTGTTGCCGCTAGGGTTTTTCTAGATTTCTCAGCTACACTTCGATACCTCCCAGTGGTGAAAGCTGAGTGAATAGTTTTTTTTGTGTTGTCTTTTCAGGGTGATTCAGGAGGGCCTCTTGTCTGCCAGATGGAAAATGGGACCTGGGTGCAGGCTGGCGTGGTGAGTTTTGGACTTGGCTGTGCTCACCAAAACCAGCCAGGTGTGTATGCCAGACTGACCACCTTCTCGAGCTTCATTAAAAACACGGTACCAGAGATCAAGCTGTATGGCCGAGCAAATTGGAACTGGTGTGGGAGGGCTGCCATGTTGGTCAGTTGTCTGTCCTCTCTACTGATCCTGCTTCAGAGGTAGAACACTTCCGACAACTGGGTTTGGGAGATGAAACGCAAACCAGCTCAAATGAAGGAGATTAATTATGTCTGGCTTCCATCCAAAGTTATCCAGAATAGTACAACTGGAAAACTATCTGATGTGCACATGAAGCCATATTGAACAAGAAATGTGATGTAATCTTACTTTTTTTTTTTTTTTTTACTATAACTGTGCATTATGTCAGAGTAAAAAAAGTTTTGATAGGTTTGTATTTTAATTACAATTATGAACTAAATAATATGTTCTGTATCTTAAATAAATTTGATTCTTAAAATCAGGTCAGTGCTCTGTTCAACTTCTGATAGCTGAGTTTGGAGATGTTCTACAAGTATCATGTTGCTCATTGATCAAAACTTGTCGTTTTAAAGCTTTCTGCTTTTATATCCCACTCTATTACAACCACTTTACAACTGAAATTACGAAAGCTGTCGCCTTTTTGAAATAAACTTGTTTTTTGGAATAAATATTACCTCATTTTGTAGTGCACATTTCTGAAATGCAAATTATTTCATCCTTTTATTTCAAATGTTTCTTTCAAATGCATTAAGGTATTTTTTAAATGGCTTTCCTCACAAAGAACCAACTTAATCTCAGTTTAAATTACTCAGTTGTACTGTAGTTAGTTCATATCCAGAGGCAGAGACATGTGATGACAGTTTTCTTTATTATTAAAAAAAGCGCAGCATGTCATAACGGTAAAAAAAGACTGCTTGGTAGTGTCTAGTAAAAAAAGCTAGCTTTTAAATTAATTTGATTAAGTCTTCACTCAAGGTTTTCATGCTTAAAAACATCTAACATTTACACAAATCCAAGAGTTGTCTTTTAAATTCCAGGCAGGGAAGGTCAGGCATCAGGGGGAATGGTATCAGAGAGGATCATGGGAGAGCCGAGTTGCAACTCCTGCTGCAGCGATTCCAGATCAGCTGGAGTCATGCGGTGCACCTCGCTCCAGTCAGATAACAGGGAGGCCGAGAGTGGGGCCGAATCGTAACTGATGAACGAGAAAGATAAGATAGAAAGCATTAAGACTGGACCTCTTATGAAAAGGGAAAGTTTCTCTGTGCTCACCTTAAATCTGGGTTTATGGCGTGTAAATACGAGAGAATCACTACTAGTTTGGAAGCCAATCATGGTCCTGTGCGATGTGGAAACTTTTTTGACTTTTGACTTTGTGGCAAAGTAGGAGACATCTTGTATCCAGTAGTTAAACTTTTCAAATGAGAATTATTTGCATTTTCATAGATTCTGGATGTTTTTAATGATGGACAATAAGGCAATGTCGTTTTAAGAAAATTCATATCAGACACAAATCATTATCTCAAGCCTCAGCAGATACAGACCCCACCACACACCTCTACTGGGTCTTAAGTTCTAATTGAGAGGGATTTCTTTTCTGTTAGTCCACAGCTTTTTTGGGAAAGTCCGTTACATATAGCTTTTTTAAAGTGAGTTCTGGTGTTTGCACTTGGTGGTTGGACATGCATCATCCAACTAACTTGAGGATCAATTACAGCGACTAATAAGGTAATAATTATGGTTTTAATATACACATAGGCATGGCATGTGAGCACTTGGAATTTGATTATTCTGCTGCATTCATGTGTGAAAACATCACAAATGAAACTGTAATGTAAAGCACACACAGCTGTGTAAGGTCTAATAGAATTTTAGCCATGGTTGACCAAAAACTATTGTGCAGCTGTAGAGCCATGTTTATTTAAACCAGATAATTTTTTGAAATAAATGGGTAAAACTTAAGCAGAAAGCATGTGTTTTTTCCACTGTTAGACATTGGTTTGTTCGTGGGAGCAGTTTTAGACCTTACCTGTCCCGGTCACAGTGTTGCAGATCTGTGAGAGACTGGTTGAGAAGATCATCCAGATCAAAGCCCACGCCGTACCCAGCCCCGCTGCCTTTAGGGGTGACCGAGAACACCGGGGGTAAAACATCCTCTACCTGACATGAATAAAGGGGAAACATTGGGTCAACTGAACTCTGTATCCTTAACATCAGTTCAAGGCAAGCAGAAGATTGTGACATTTAAACCTGGTATATATATGCACAAGAAAATGTTTTTGTATAGCATCTATAATTAACACCAGTCCTCTGTCAATACATATACCTTCTCTCAGGTAATATGCTAGCTGCAATATTTTATAAGGAAGGCGCAACGCAGCAGAAGAAACCTGAGACACACCTGGGACTTTGAGAGTTGCAGCGTTACTGTATGGATGTCAGGGGCAATGGAGGGCCCTTGCTGTCCAGTATCTGTGAATCCTAAGCTGGGATGGGGCTGTGAGGGGACCCCTAAAGGCCCACAGATAGGGTTTGTGGTCTGTGGCCCAGATTTCTCTCCTACAGAGGAACACAGCTTCTCCATCGGACCAGCACTTGCAGTCGAGGGGTTGGGGTGGGAGTTGAGGTTATTTTGGCGTCCGATATCCACATTCCCATTCATCTGTCTGGTGGCTAATGTTGGAGCTTTGGTCAAAAAACTGTCTAGAGGAAGCAGTTGCGACTGACGTTGAGGGTCATGCTGGGTTTGACTTTGCGGTTGGAGCTGGGGCTGAAGAAAGCTCGACGGTTGAGGCTGCGTTTTCCTGTTTGGTTGTGGTTGTTGTGGTGGCCTCGTCTCTAATTGCTGCCCGTTCCAATTCCCCAAACAGTTAAAACCACTTTGTCTGTTGCTCTCACTGTGAGGTTTGAGCATGTTGTTCTTATGAAAGCCACTAGTGACTGTCATTATATCTATCCCTCCGCTTACAGCGACAACTATATCCGCTGAAGGTTTCCTCTGGCTCATGGAGAAATGTAATGATGGTTGCTGGGCGCTGGGAGGCTGGAACACGCCTGGCTGGTTAGGTTTAACTTGAGAGATTAACTGTTCATGAGACTGAATCTTCCTGGCCTCCTTGCCAATGTTATTGCTCAGTGCTCCTTGGGTGTTGTCACTGATAGCTACACCCCTGTGCGAGTTCACAGTACAGTCTTTACTCATTGCTCCATCGTTATTAGGAGTCTGAGATTTCTCATTGCGGCTGTCCATCATTTTTGTCCAACGCTGCAAAAGGCTTTTGTCATCGTCACTCAGCAGAACCCCACCCAGCGAGTCCCCCTGCTTTCCCTCTCTTTTCTCTTTTTCCTTCATTTTCCGCTCCCTCTCTCTTGCTCGTTCCTGCCTCTTCCTTCTTTTCTCCTCTCTTTCGCGTTGACGCTCCTGGGCTGTGACAGGCCGACGCAAATCTGGAACAGAAGACAGGGAGGACGACACACCTCCTCCTGTGCCAGCGTCAATGCCCAGCGCAGAGGTACCACCGTCTGCAATAAACGTACAAAATTCTGATAAAGGCTTTCTAAAAATGGCATGTAAATGATATACCGTAATGGGATATGGAAAACAATGAACTTACCACCCCTGGCTTTATTTCTGAGAGCTGATTTCAATAAAGCCGCTTTAAGTGCAGCTTTCGTATCCTCTGAAATAGCTCCTTCTTTTCTGGTTCCCTCTGCGGCACCTGGAGGCGGCCTGGCATTCTTGGACAGTGACTGTGAAAGGGACTGAGACAGTGACTGGGCCTGTGCCACCGATAGACAAAGGGAAGGGACAGTGGTGGGTAGGGGTGTCATGGTCTGTGCTGGCGTGGCAGGAACAGAGGTGGGAGCCTGGGCCATGGACTGGCTCTGGGTGGGCTGAGTCAGAGGAGCCTGACTTCCGGTCAGCTGGTCCTGTACCTCACTGTCTCTCATTGTTTCTGATGGATTATCCTGACTAGACACTGGGGTTGTTAAATCTATAGTCTCTGGCTGACCGCTGTCTGAGTTGGCACTGGGCATGTCCACATCAACTGGGCCACTTTCGCTTTTAGAAAGAAGAGGCAAATTATGGGTTACTTGAGACGGGGCAACTTCTAAAAGGGGCGCAGGCTTATTAAAGGTTTGGATCTGATTTGTATATGTGTTGTTCCCATCTGCTGGTGTGTGATCTTGCTGCTGTTGAGATTTCACTTCTCTCATTTGCTGTTGCTGTATCTGTGCTGCTTGTGAGTGTTGTGCCATTGGAACCAGTGTTGATTTGCTCATCTGAACAGCGGAGGGCTGAGCATTACACTGGTTACTGCTTTGTGCTGCAGCTCTGCCATTCGCCCTTGCCAAGGGCCTGAACTGCAGTCTTTGACGACAGCCCTGTTTGTTTTGATGAAAGTCCTGAATCTCCATCAGAATCGCCTCTTTAATTTGTTCCTTGTTTATTGGAAGCTTGTCAAATTCAAAGTCAAAAGCTGGCACGCAAATTGGCTCATCATCGGGGTCGTGATACTTAGACAGGTAAGGATGCTCCAGTGCTTGCGTCACACAGATTCTCTCACGAGGGTCAAAGCGCAACATGGCAACCAGCAGGTCCAAAGCCTCTGGTTCAGCTTGTGGGTACAGTTTGGCCAAAGGCACAGCAGACCGTGATGGAAGACTCTGAACATAGGAGCGTACTCTGTCAGCCCTAATAGTACTAATCAACCCCTCAGGAGGAGTGCCTAACACACCCAAAATGAGCGTGAGCTGGTGGACGTAGTGCTTCCCAGGAAAAAGCTGCTTACGCCCCAACATTTCTGCAAAGATGCAGCCCACAGACCACAAGTCAATGGCCAAACTATAGTGATTGAGAGACAGCAGGAGTTCAGGAGCACGGTACCATCGAGTTGCCACGTATTCAGTCATGAAGGAATGAGACTCCTCAGGGTGTGAACTTAGACCTCTTGCCATGCCAAAGTCACCAATTTTTAGCTCACAGTTCTCGTTCACTAGCAGGTTGGAGGGTTTGAGGTCGCGGTGGATTACGTTCGCAGAGTGCACATACTTCAGGCCACGGAGGAGCTGGTAAAGAAAGTAGCGTGTGTGCTCTGAGGTTAGCGTCTGGGAAGAGTGTATGATCTGGTGCAAGTCACTCTCCATCAGGTCCAGCACCACATACCTGCACACATGGGAAGGTGAAAAGTGAGATATGTGTGACATCAACTGAACCATAAAGTATATCTTAATAGATGATTAGGATTGTGTCTCAGTTACCAAACCTGTTTACTGCAATTTTCATTGATATAAACTAATACTTAAGGGATTTGTTTTCATCTCCGTTTGAATTTGCCACATTTTCAATTTCCGAAATGTTTTTTCAGGTTAACATTTTTGTAATTATCCTTGAAGATTTTGGTTATTGATCAATATTACTGAATGCTTGTGATGGGTGAAAAACATAACTAATCAAAGATACAAGTGAACATTGCCTCTGAGTTTATAACTTGGTGGAATGTTTGGTTTTTAAACTTCCAATTATTTCATCCAAATCTTCAAAGTTTCCAGATATTAACTTCATCAATAAACGTAATAGTTCTACAGACATTTCTAGCCTAAGGAGGAACCTTGTGCACCATGAAAATAAAAAGTACATACACAGACTTGAAGGCAGAATGAGGAAGGTTAGGCTGCAGGATGTCTTTGATGGCGATAATATTGTCATGTTTGAAGTGCTTGAGAATCTTCAGCTCTCGCAAAGTGCGTTTAGCATTTGTCAACACTTCAAAAGCATTGGAGATCTTCTTTATCGCCACCTGCTGGCCTGTGAAATGTTAATAAGCTCCAATGAAAAAGCGGCAGGACAGGGTGTACAACTGAGTTTGAATGACAATGTTAACTGATAATGAATTTCCACATTTACCATTTGAGCATTGAGTACACACACAATTACTTATGCACTGGTTTTTTTTCATCAAATCAGCCCTACCATTGTCCCTTCTCCTAGCAGACGAAACGACACCATAGGCCCCTGTGCCGATGGTTTCGATAACATCATACTCCTCTCCCACGTCAAACTTCACGTCCAGAGAGTGCGCTTTAAGCAAAGCCAAGTTTTTTGCGGTTGTGCTGGTGTCTGTGGTGCCTCCTGTTGCCTCGACTTCACGCTGGTTCTGGTTTTCTCTGCTTTTGTCGGTGGCCATTCTTTCAGGCGACATGGCCACAGGTTGACCATTTTTTCCATCTCCTCCCTCCTTAGTTGACATTTTTCTGTAAATAATCAAAAATGGCAAAGTGAGATTTAATTTAAATAAGGATATGTTCTATATAGTGATCACAGAATGGCAAATGTATGCAAAAGAATAATCAAACTTAAGTTCAAAGCAATGACATGTTGCACCATTATGCATTCAATTACTTATTTCATTAATTTCTAATTAATAATAATCTAATACATCATAAGATCATATATCATTCTGCTAAAAGTCAAGTCAATAAACAAAACTATTGAATTAATACCCAGCCCTAAATAGAATAAAAATGGCGAAACAGTCAATTGTTTGGTTATTAAACAGAAAATTTATCTGCAACTATTTAGATAATCATATAATTGTTTCAATCACTTTTCAATCAAACATGCCAAACCATGGCAAAACAATAGCTGCTCAAATGTTTGTTTTCTTTGTCCAATTTGATAGTATACTGAATAGAACAGGTCTGAAGCTGTTGGTCTGACAAAACAGGCAAGTTAAAGGTTTAGGTTTTGGCTCTGCTTTGCTATTTTCTGACACTTAATAGACGCAACAAGCAATTATGTGAGGAAATGGGCAGATTAATTAATAGTTGGTAGCAGCACGAAACAAGTGTCCGTGTCTTTGAGAAAACACTTAATAACCTAACCACATTTAACTACACCAACAGTCTTACAAACTAGATATCAGTATTATCTGATAAGGGTGGGGAAACATGTTATTTGCTTTAACAAAAACATACTGGTGTATTGCTGTCTACTAGTAAAAAAAAAGAAAACCAGTGATTGTCTGTAGCCAAAAGACCAGAGAATAAAGACACTGCTGTGAATCAAACGGTTGGCTAATATTTCACTTTCTTTGGAAGCCAACTTCCTGGTATCTAAGTGTAACTCCACTAAAAAGACTCCTCTCTCTGCCAGAGCCCCGGGGCCCCAAGAGCCACTTCAGGACTCTTTCTCTGAAAGTCAGTCAGCTACACAGATACAACTTAATGGTGATTAAGATGATGATTTGGCATTTGTTTTGTCAAGATATCGACTAAACAGAGATGTTAGGTGCAACAAAGCATAACCAACACGCAGTCCAGCAACTTCTCATCCATTAGGCCTGTCAGTCAGGTGGCCAAAACCTGTAGCTCAACGTCAAAAGACGGCTCTAGATTACAGTTGGAGTCAGTTAGCTAGACAGAGAGCAAACCTACACGGAGCTATCTTTAAGGAACCGCTAGTTTCTGTACTACAGCGTGGTTAAAATAAATAAATTACATGACAAAGACGCAGCCTTGACCACTGTTTGACGCAGGGGCGTAGGCTAACGTTAGTTACCTGAAGCTCGGGCTTTCTAGGAACGTAAACCGTTAACCCATGTCTTTTCGGGTTTATATAATCAAACGAGGAAACCTATGGAGCTGTTTCTAATAGACTGAACAGACTCTCACCTTTTATACAACCCACAACATACGTAATCGTGTTTTTAATCCCGTAGTAGCGCGGCTATCTCTTGTTTTGGTCTGTCGCATACTCGTACAGTTCCGTGTTGGGTTTGAGTGCCATGTAGCGGACCAACGAAGTGGGGCGACGTCCGAAATACCGCCCAATAGAAGTAGAGAACGTAGGGGAGGCGGGACATTACGGCAGACAGTAGGGTCTCTGTTTTTTGGGTGGTGGTGACGCCGTTTTCCAGAATTTAATAATTTTAGGAGGGTCCAAATGTAGACTAACTGCAATTACCTCTTTGTATGTATGATGGACTAAACTAACAACTTGTAAAATAAAACAGTAATAGTATAGGCTAGTAGAACAGCTGCTGCTGCTACATGTTAATACTGCTAGTAATAGGTTAAAGACCAACAACTGTTGGTGTAATTACACTGGAGCAGATAGAAAAGAAAAATGGTAGAAAAGATAGACAGATAGTAGTAATATGATTAGCCTAGTAGTAATCATGTAGTAGTCATTCTACAGAAACGCCCACTTTAATGTCCCCAGGCTTTGAAGAAAGAAAACACTTTAATTTAGTCACATTTAATTTTCACATTTTGATAATAGCATGTTCCTTGAATAGTTATACCTATTTAAACCATGAATTGGACAATATTTGTTTTTAATCAATTATATAAAATTCCAAATACAAGATAATTGCTTGTCCCCCCCGGTCATGTATGGATGTTTAAGAGCATGTTTTGAGTTTAAAAAATATATTTCTCCCATTTTAAATTATAATGTTTACACCAGATCACATTTATGAAGTGGATAACATTACAAAATAAAATACCAACTAAATATTATAAATAATATGAAAATGTTTGTCACCTGGTGTCGTCACTGGTGTTACCACTTATCCCCTGAACAAATCTGAAGAGTTTTGACATCCCTTCCTGTACTGTACATTCTACTTCCTAAAGAACTGTACATGAAGGCACTTGGTAAATCTACTGTCTCTTTTAAAATGTTGGAAAATGTCTCATTTATCTCATAATTTCATGCAAGGCATTTAGCTAGCGTCACTGGTATGACTTATTTTATAAGAAGGGGAAAAAAGATTAAACAAATGGATTAACTTACATATTTTAGTGAGTTTAGCATGATTAGCAACATGTGGTTTGAGGTAGCCTACTGTAGATTCCATTTGTAAAATACATGTTTTGTAAAAACTGTCACTGGTTACTGCTCCTGATATAACACCAGTTTTGACTAAATGTACAAACGATTTAAAATACATTAAGCTCTCATATATGTGGATTCATAAAGCCAAAGGGTTAACCAATACTGTAAACTAAGTCTGAATGTAAAAAAAAAGAAATTCAAAATTTGAAGTCGTATTGTTATTCCAAAAATGGGCGTTTCTGTAGAATGACGCCCTAATACAATACATTTTGAATGCATGGTGCAATATACTTTTAACAGATTGTTTTCACACTGTGGTATTAGTACTTGAAGTATGCTAAATCTTCCACTGAATATACACGGATTCCCCTCTGGCCAAACAGACTAAAGTCCAATACACAGCAAACACCCCTGTGGCTGGTCCAACATCTGTACCTGTCTGTCCAATGAAAGGCCGTGACAAAAATCACCAGACCAATCGAAAGTGAGAATCTGACACGTCACCGGCTCAGAAGGAGGACAATTTAATGGTTTGAAGAAAGCCGAAATTTCTCCTCATCTTTTAGCCAACTAGTGTCATTTAAGTTCATGCTGACATAAAATAAACATGGCATTGCCGAAATGGGAGAGAAAAGCGCGCACATTTCTGTGCGTTTTCGGTTTGTTTTTGTCTGTTTATGCACTTCACGTCGAGCTGTCCCGAGAGAGAAACCCAGATTACAGGGCGATGTGTGACCTCGGAGAGAATGTAAGCTGCTCTAAAGTTTTTACCTCCAGGTAGGCCTATGTTTTTTTTTTTTATTCCTCGTTTAGTTTTCTCAGCTCAAACCTGCTTTGTTCTAATCTGCAGAATCACATCCCCAGACCTCGAATTGTACTTTTGACCATTGAATCATTTCGGGTTCTTGCTTGTAAAATCTGAATAGCCTATTTCTTGGCAGGTCTGAACCCCTTTATTTGCCACGTGTTAAAATCCTAGAAGTGCTTTAAATCAGCTTTTTTTTTTTTTTTTTTTTAAGTTTTACATAATGAGAACACCAAAGATGGACATTCCTCTCTTGACTTTTCCTGTTTTCATTAAATAATCTGCATGTCTGAATGTTTTACAGGAGGTCCAGACCATTTTTTAAATGATGTTTGTTCTGACTGTTTCCTCTTTCTTTTTTTGCAGATGGGGACGTGGTTTTGGCTTGGTCCAGTTCTTTGTAGCCAAAGATAGCCTTCTGAACCAGCCCAACAGTGTTCTTGGCATCATATTTTACACTCTGCAAATGGGCCTCGGTTAGTCACTGTCTTCTGCAAATTACAGTGCAGTGCTGTGTTCTTTGAGGAGAAATAGATAGCCTACTGTTTATAGATACTGCTTGCAATTCAGCATCTTGTTTAACCATGGCTGGGCCTACAATTTAGTTTAATTCAATATTGCAGTATTTTAGGTGAAATTATAAAGAGATAAAATATGTTTTTATTACACAGATGTATCAATTGTCACTCCATTTTTTTAAGTCAAGCATATCAGTCGTGCATGATTTCCTAAATATAATGTAATGTATTTTATCGAAAAATTGAATTCCTCTGTGTTTGTCTTTATTGCAGGACTGTCTCTGTCCAAAAAAGCAGCAATGTTTTTGGTCTTCTCCTCCTGGGTGTCTATGGCCGGCTCAATTTATCTTGCATCTATTCTTGCCTTTGTTCTGGGGGATTTCTGCATGGTCTGCGTGTCAACATATATCGTCAACTTTGCGTTGCTCTTCACCAACCTGAAACGTAGGAGAGCAATGGAAGCAATGAAGGAAAAGGCTGGATAGAAAGTGATACTTGGGAGCCGAAGCCAAGCTGGATCTAAGAAAAAAAAAAGAAGACAATTCTCTCCCACAGTATTTATGCATTGTTTACACCTTGGAAGACTTTTCAGAGAAACAGAACTAGATCAGAAGATCTATAAAATTATTTTTAGAGAAACTTGCTAAGGCAACAGTCTTTTTCGTATATAAATGTGCATTTGTAATGCTGATTACACACTTTTGAGTCTCTTGTCTCGTGATTTAGACCTGGCTTATGAAGACATACAAAAATATGAAAAAAATATGTTTAGTCTAGAAATTTTAAAATTGTAATTTCCCCCATGGGGATCAATACAGTATAAATTATTACAATTATTAGTAAATGACTACGTGGTAAAGTAATACAGAGACATGCAATTACCCAGTCTAACCAGGAGATGGAGCCAAATGCACAGTTATCATGGTAAACGTGGATACATCAGCTAGGTGTAGTTTAGTGTTATATTTCAAGAACACAGAAGCTATAGTAATGACATTACAGGTATAACAAAAAAATAACATAACCCCAAAAGTCTTGTGAAACTCTGCTTTATTTTCACATTTAAACCAAATGTAAGCCATACATCAACCTAAAGGAATAGTTAGATATTTTGTTATAGGCCTACCCCAACTTTAAAATGAAGGGCACCACAAATCCAAAGTGTTCATTCATTGTTGGACCAGGTTAGACACATGCGCCACTGACATGCAAGTTTATACTTTATTTGATTTGATGCGACGTTTACGTAGGGTGATATCAGGTAAATTGGGCCACTTTTTGGTAAATCATTTGGGACAATAATACAATACCATATATGCCTTTTCCTTGTGTTTTTATGATTACTAATGACTGTTTTTGATAATTTTTTGTTGAAATTATGTAATAAAATATAATTATTTAGGCCCTACAGTTCTTTAAACATCAGCTGTGCCAACTTTTTTTGCATGAGCAGTTTCAGGTAAAATGGGCCAGTCAAACTACAAAGGGAAATAGTAATTTATCATCAATATTAATTTTAAAACACAGTTGCTTATACAGCCACATACCATTTAAATTGCATTAAACAAACATTCATATGTGCCATTAAAAAAAAAAAACATTTTGGGTGCAAACCCACATATTCAAATGTGCAGTTAAAAAAAGTCCATTATGGAACAGCATAGATCAGTGAACTGATGTCAGTGGTGTGTGTGTGTGTGTGTGTGTGTGTGTGTGTGTGTGAACGAACAACACATTTAGAACGAAATGTGCAAATTCACGTTCAAAATTGATAACTGATATGTTTGTGTGTGATGAAAACACAACAATATCTACTACCATTATTACTGTTGGGGAGGTCATGGTGAGTGTGTGTGTGTGTGTTGTGTGTGTGTGTGTGTGTGTGTGTGTTGTGTGTATGTGTACGTATCGTATTACTGATACACTCCACTACCTCACTCAAACACGTGTATGTGTTTGTGAGTGACACAGATGATGGCCCATTTTAGCTGAAACCATGTTGCCCATTTTACCTCAGTGGGTTAAGGTAAATTGGGTTAAGGTAAAAACATTGTTTTTTTAAAAAATATGTTCATATACCAAACTAACAACATTGTTTCTGATTGATGCCATCAAGACAGATATTAAGCATAGTTTTTTTTATGTGCATGTTTTTTTTATATAGATTTATCATCCTTATAATAGTTTAGTTAGATTTGGTATGCCAGGCTACTTACCATGCAGCTTTCTGGTGCAGTCTTGATTTGAATTATTGCCCCGCCCACCATAGCAACCATAAACCAATCAAATCACCTGTTACTTGTCAAGTACAGTTAAGACAACAGTTTGAAATCCTTTGCAGTCATTGGCTCTAAATTCCAGAGGGGCTGGGACCCCCAAACCTTAAATGGCCCATTTTACCTGATGGCCCATTTTACCTGATATCACCCTAAATTTACATCGACATTTGTCACAATTATGCGCCGGCGGGAGTTATCCCTAGACACAGACAGTAAAACTAAAAACTTGACTAGGCTTACAAAATAGAGAACAGTGATGGAGCAAGTCAATGGAGGTGTTAGACCTAATTAGTGTATGGGGAGATAGCCTACTTCAATTCAATCAAAACTAGAAGGATCATACCATAATCGCTCCGTTTTTGAAAAAATAGCAAACGGGTTAATAGCCAATTTGGCTCTCTTTCTCTTCATTCATACGGCTGCCATTACACAAACATTTTGAAATAAAAGCGAAAATAACCTCCCTAACTTTAGTGCAACAGTGTGTTGCATCTGATGTCATTGTTAATGTTCCTTTGCGCATACGGGTCAATTTGAAACTGCAAACAGTTCACTCTGGAATTGGATATAGTCCACATTTTAAAAGGTAATATGAAAAGCCAAACAAAAAATCGGATCTGAGAAAAAAAATCCGAATTAAGCATTAAGACTTGCGGTGTGAACGCAGCCAAAGTCCCCTGTGCTTTCTGACCACGGTAGGAAATCTGTAGTAGCAAAAGTTACGTACCGTGGTAGAGCGTCTATGGGTCCATTTAGGGTGAGTGGGAGTAGTGGTGGTGGTGGATGGGTCAAACAAACACAGGACTTGCACCCAGGAGACGAGTATTTCTGAATAGCCTAACTCAAACTCAAACCACAGGCTTAAAGCTCCTCCTGAGGTGTCTTGCCATTACTGTTTACTGTTACCTTGTTGAATAAAAAAAAGTTAGATTAATCAAGAGGAGCAACACACACAAAAAAGCTAATTTTTTACCTGAAAAATTTGACCCTTAACTTGAAGATAAACTCTGCAGGTGCAGAGATGGGTACCTTTAGCCAACTAAAAGTACTATGTAGGCCTGATTGCATTTTGATTGATGATATAGAGCATAGACCTATTGTTTTTAAAGAAAGATAACACATCTCTTATAGAAGTGCAAATGAGGTGCTCATGTCTAGTTCTGTTAGCACTCTGACTTGACAAACAGTTTTTGATACTTTTAGTGAATTAATGGCTGTGAATGCTGCCACAGGGTGTTTCACAATACACCCTTTAAAACTGCTTTAGCTGAATTGACTTACAACTGTAAATGAAAGGTTTCAGCAGCTTTGTCAGTGTTCCTCATACAAGTTGACATGAAGTGTTGAAAGATTGTGTGTATGCATCACAAAGAGCCAAACTGAACTAAAGAATCCTTTTGTCAATTCCCATACAGTATGTGTTTGTTACTTGTTGTTTGCTTAGCCATTACTTATCTACATGTGCTAGCTTAATTATCTTGTTGCACATGTTTCTTTTGTCCTTATGCTCATGTCAACACGTTAACTGTTTCAGTAACTGTTATGAATACTGGAGTTCATTTATAGAATAGGAGAATTTGTTCTAATAAGTCAACCTACAAATAATTTGTTGTGCTGTTATTATTTGAGTTACAGTACAGGCCAAAAATATGGACACACCTTCTCATTCAATGCGTTTTCTTTATTTTCATGACTATTTACATTGTAGATTCTCACTGAAGGCATCAAAACTTACAAATACTTAACAAAAAAGTGTGAAATAACTGAAAACATGTCTTATATTTTAGATTCCTCAAAGTAGCCACTCTTTGCTTTTTTGATAGCGCTGCAAACCCTTGGTGTTCTCTCAGTGAGCTTCATGAGGTAGTCACCTCACAGGTGTGCCTTGTCAGAGTTAATTAGTGAAATTTTTTCCCTTATTAATGGGGTTGGGACCATCAGTTGTGTTGTGCAGAAGTCAGGTTGATACACAGCCGACAGCTCTATTGGACAACTGTTAGAATTCATATTATGGCAAGAACCAACCAGCTAAGTAAAGAGAAACGAGTGGCCATCATTACTTTAACAAATGAAGGTCAGTCCGGAAAATTGCAAAAACTTTTTAATGTGTCCCCAAGTGCAGTCGCAAAAACCATCAAGCGTTACAACGAAACTGGCTCACATGAGGACCGCCCCAGGAAAGGAAGACCAAGAGTTACCTCTGCTGCTGAGGATAAGTTCATCTGAGTCACCAGCCTCAGAAATCGCAAGTTAACAGCCGCTCAGATTAGAGACCAGATGAATGCCACACAGAGTTCTAGCAGCAGACACATCTCTAGAACAACTGTTAAGAGGAGACTGTGCGAATCAGGCCTTCATGGTCAAATAGCTGCTAGGAAACCACTGCTAAGGAGAGGCAACAAGCAGAAGAGATTTGTTTGGGCCAAGAAACACAAGGAATGGACATTAGACCAGTGGAAATCTGTGCTTTGGTCTGAGGAGTCCAAATTTGAGATCTTTGGTTCCAACCGCCGTGTCTTTGTGCGACGCAGAAAAGGTGAACGGATGGATTCTACATGCCTGGTTCCCACCGTGAAGCATGGAGGAGGAGGTGTGATGGTGTGGGGGTGCTTTGCTGGTGACACTGTTGGGGATTTATTCAAAATTGAAGGCATACTGAACCAGCATGGCTACCACAGCATCCAGCAGCGACATGCCATCCCATCCGGTTTGCGTTTAGTTGGACCATCATTTATTTTCCAACAGGACAATGACCCCAAACACACCTCCAGGCTGCGTAAGAGCTATTTTACCAAGAAGGAGAGTGATGGAGATGACCAGACTAGATGACCTGGCCTCCACAGACACCGGACCTGAACCCAATCAAGATGGTGGGGTGAGCTGGACCGCAGAGTGAAGGCAAAAGGGCCAACAAGTGCTAAGCATCTCTGGGAACTCCTTCAAGACTCTTGGAAAACCATTTCCGGTGACTACCTCTTGAAGCTCATCAAGAGAATGCCAAGAGTGTGCAAAGCAGTAATCAGAGCAAAGGGTGGCTACTTTTGAGGAATCTAAAATATAAGACGTTTTCAGTTATTTCACACTTTTTTGTTAAGTACATAATTCCATATGTGTTCATTCATAGTTTTGATGCCTTCAGTGAGAATCTACAATGTAAATAGTCATGAAAATAAAGGAAACTCATTGAATTAGAAGGTGTGTCCAAACTTTTCGCCTGTACTGTACATGTTGGCCAATGGTAAGCTGTAATTGAATGTATTACAATACTTAAGTGATTTCTTATATTGTTTATTTTCTGCCATTTATTTTCTGCCACACACACACAACACACACACACACACACACACACACACACACACACACACACACACGATGGAAACTCCTTATGATATAAGGAATAAAATCCTTTCTCTACCTCTTTGAATGGAGTCATTCCATAATATCACTAACCCAGATATGTTTTCCCAAGGGCTTCCTCCTCAACAGTAGTCTTCCACAAAATTGCATTGATTCCTTATAACCAGTGACTCACATCACCATGACAAGGCTGCTTTAAAAATGATGACCAGAAACAATGTTTGCACTTTAGCATGCTTTAAGGTTGCATTGTCCAGCACTCAAAATAAACTAACAAGACATATGCTGGACTTCATTCATTTAATGTGTTTAATTTGAGTTGAGACTTTAACCATCCACTGCAAGAGGTTCAAATTTGTGACGTTAGTATTTAGTAGTACATATTAGTATGTGATGATAACATGTGAGATCAATAGTTACATACAGTCAATGTCAAGTTTTGTCATTGCTAAAATCACAATTTTATTCCACTTTTTGCGTTTCCCTTTCTCTCCTGTCATTTCCTCAAGTGAGTCAGGATCAACTCTGGAGTGTATCACCACAGTTCCATATGAGATATGTTGGACTAGCACCCAAATATAGTTATGAGGTAAGTGTGTCTCTATTTCGGACGAAAAAAATTGTCAGACCAAATCATGCGTACTGCTATAGTCTTAATGAGACGGAAAGAATAAGTTCCACTGCAATAATTAAAACAATGACTTAACCATAGTTACAGCTCAACGCCTCTTCTCGGATATGAATGACCATGCAATCATTCCAGGAAGTAGGAAATAAATAAAACTTGGATGGGTTGCTTATTAACTTATGTACCAAAACTGTATCTTTATCTATAGTCATTAGTCAGTACAGTAACTTAGACAGCAATCTGCACACCCCCAGTTTGGAGAAGCAGACAGGAGATACTGGTATGGAAGCCAAGCAATGTACTGCTGTGGATGCCATGTATGTTCAGATCTGATTAAACAAACTAACCAATCAAGGCAGCGGTAGACCAGCAACTGCCGTGTCCTGCGATGTAAAATCACTGTTTTGTCCAAGGAGTCTGGTGGCTTTAAAGAGGGCCATATGTACTGCTGTGGACAGGGCCACACAGCAAAACGTATTTTAGCCCCCTAAAGAAAGGACCACCTAAAAAAATCAATAATAAATCAATGGCAGTTTAAATGTACGCTGTACGCTTTATTCAGAATATTTCTTCCGGGAAACTGAAGCCGTTATATTGCTCTCTTCAAAGCCACCAGACTCCTTTGACAAAAACAAAAAGTAATTTTATCTCGCAGAACATGGGATTTGCTGGTCTACATTGCTTAGCTTCTGTGTGATTATTTCCAAACGTAGCACAGGTAATGTTGACTCAGCTAGTGCTAGCGTTCACATTATTCATAACCTTATTGATTAGCCTACTGGGGTAACCTACGTCACTGTTATTTTCTAAGGCTGAGTGGGCGTTTCCCTTTGAAAAACCTGGAAAAGAAAACAGATGAAGTTGCCCTTTAATGTGTGTCCATCTTTTGAATCAAGCCACAACCAGAAGAGATGCATACGATGTCACTTTAGCAGGCAGCGCTTGACTTCTCTCTCTTCTTCTTCTACTGTAGTGTATGTTCTGCATATTTTCTTTCTGCTTGACAAGCAAAGGTTATCTTTTTTTTGTAGTAGATAAAGATTAAGAAAGTCATCATGTCATAACGTGACATAAACTTAATCCAAGTTTCACTGGGAGCAACGGTAGAAAAATATTAACCAAACAAACGTCCTCCATATCATACTGCATTGTTTTGAAATGTTATATAACTGCATTTGGAAGGCTCTTTGTCCTCACTGCTAAAATGCATATATCCACTTATGGAATAGACAGAAAATAATGGACGAGGTGTGAAGGTTGTAGCCACAACGTGAATGTGAACGTAACTGTGTAGTATTGTTTTTGGTACATGAGCCATTTCTTAACATGTCAGCAAGAACATTAACATGCCAGCAAGACCTGCTCACTCAATGCTTTACCTTTGTTGAGAGTTGGTTGTAATTGTACTGAAAGTACAGTACAGTAGTCACATGAGGCTTTGCGTGTAAAGGTGCTGGTGGAAATGTTTTTGTTCATCTGTATATGACGTACTTCTTCGACACGTTTGGTACTGAGATTACAGCACTGCAGCTGATCCCCCTTTCTTGACAAACAAATATCATAAACCCTGTCTGATAGTTCTTATTTTTTAATTATGAATAATGATGCCAATGGTTTATGTTATGAGCTGAGAATAGACCTTTGGATTACTCAACAACTAAGACCAAAGCATTTATTTCTAATTCCATCAACTGACATCATAATGTGTCATGAGTAAAACTGGGTTTGCTCAAGTCTCAAATGTGAGTGGTTTGTCCACTCCTTTGGTGGAAACAGTAGAAATGAAGGCCAGCCAAAAATATTCATGCAACAATAGAGCTCTTTTCAGCTTTTCTTTAGATCGTGAGAGAGGCAATCCTCTGTCATTACAACGTATACTCTTAATCAAGTTTAATTCCAAATATCACATCAAAAATGTTTTAATCTAGTTGTCCATTATTTGGCCAGCTATCCTCATCACAGGTTTCATTCGTACAGTGAAAGGACTCACAATTAGGACAGTGGTCTCTAAGCTGTGTATGCACTGTATGAAATTACATAACTGAATTGCTGTAGTCTTTTTCACACAAATTAAGCAACCGGAACAAGGAAACTGTCTTACTTATTTACTTTAAATAACTTATTTGAAGTTATGTGTGGTGACTCATGGGAGGGGCACAAGGCAGGTATTGTCAAACCAGGTATTTAAACATTGACAAACTGGAATCGTGCAGTCGCACAATGGCTACGAGGAAGTGGATGTGCGTTTTGACTCTGGCGAGCCTTTTATCTGCAGGTAAGTCACACTTAGATTAAACCAGCATCTTTGTTGAGCTGCAGATGCTGGCAAAATTGTTTAATATATGAGGGTAGGTCTACCAAGAAACAAACTCCAAATGTATCCACCTGGCTGTAAATGGGACTTTTAAGGCTTTATGATCTTGTTTTGTGAATATGGTCACCTCCATAAAGGTTAACTGTTTTTTTGAGTGGCTGAATGTTGGATGTGATGATTTCAATGACAAACCTGTATGTTTTTAAATGGTAGGCCTATATATTGATTTACCTACAATGAAAAAGGGAAATCCCCTAGAAGAATATTTTTTCGGAGATTTATACATTTATTTGGGTGTTATATGGAAATTTGTCAAGACAAAATAACAGTTCCAAATGAATTTGTACAAAGTTACAAGATGGAACTAAAATATACCTGACTCCCTGTTTTGGGATACTGGAGAATGATGAGCACAGGTGTAGTATGGTTTATTTGTCCATTTCTATTCCATACCACACTGCACTGTGGGATCTGGTGGAGCCGCCCATTAATATGGCTCATCCCTCCATAAAACCATGGCAACTGAGGCTGTAAAATCCTGGGATTGAGTCTCATGTGGCACACTTGCTATAGAACTATACATTAAAACACATACTGTAGAATTATGAGATAACTGATGATCATTTTATAGTTTGTTTAAATATATATTGTAAGTTATGTAAGTGTATTAATAATGACGATTAATTATAAACAAATATTAAACTAACACAGGAAAATCCCTCCAATACACAATTACGAACATTCTGCACCATTTATGACAACGTAATAAATATTTAAATGGTGCAAAAAACGTATTAATGGATGGAATGATAATGGCTTATTAAAACCATGAAAAACCTGACCAAAGAAAAAGCACAAGTGCATGATTTATTAACCACCAATCAAGCCATTGCTTATAACTTACAATGTCGTTATAATGGAGCTACTGTATATTAGAAAGTGGTATGTATTGTTTCAATATGACGTTTTTTGTTATTGTGCAACAAGGGGAACATTATTTGTTTTTGGAAATTTGCCTGGAAATATCTCAGACTACTGAGATTGATAACTAACCCATTTGTGTTGTCTCTTTTCCAGAATCACATGCTCAGCTTAATGGTGAGTTGAAAACATTTAATATCTGTTTAAATGTCTAGATTATTGCATCTACATTTCAATAATGTTTTCCAAGTTTAGCTGTAGGGACTTTATCCCAGTGATAACCTGGGAAGCAAACTTGATGAATAAATAATGAAAGTGTCTTGACTGACTTTGATTCTGAAGCCTAGCCCTACTGATCTATTTTCCAGTATGTGGCACTGCTCCCCTCAACACCAGGATAGTTGGAGGTAAAGACGCTCCAGCTGGAAGTTGGCCCTGGCAGGTTAGTCTGCAGGGATTTGGCAGCCATGTTTGTGGTGGTTCCCTCATCAACAGAGAGTGGGTGATGTCTGCTGCTCACTGCTTCTCCAGGTAGGTAGTTGTAATATTATAGAGGATGAATTCTCCTGTGTCTCAGTCTTTAGTTTGACTTTTAGCTTGGGTTCTTACTAAAACCAATAACTTTTTGTCATTTTTACTTCAGTACAAGTACGTCTGGATGGCAGGTTTCTCTTGGTCGTCAGAACCTGCAGGGCAATAACCCAAACGCAGTGTCCAGAACTGTCGCCAGAATCATTTTGCATCCAAACTATGACCGGAACACCAACAACAACGACATTGCTCTGCTCGAACTCTCCTCACCGGTCCCATTCACAGCCTACATCAGACCTGTGTGTCTGGCAGCCAGTGACAGTGTGTTCAACAGCGGTACTAATAGCTGGGTCACTGGCTGGGGCACACTCAAGGAGGGAGGTGAGGAACAATTTATGGCAGGTGTTTAGGACTGTCTCTCTGTGGATCACTATATATGAATTGATGAAAAGAGGAAAATCTTGACTTTAAAAGTTTCTGCAAAGTTAGCAAAACATTTCTTTCAAAACTTAATGAGCTAGAAAAAAGCTTATGCATGGGTCTTTCAGGCTGAGTTACTTAATGACTTAAAAAGCACTGTTCTTTGTTATTTTTCAGTGTCATTACCGTTCCCTAAAACTCTTCAAGAAGTGAAGGTGCCAGTTCTAGGAAACAGACAGTGTAACTGTCTCAACGGAGTCGGTACAATCACAGACAACATGATCTGTGCTGGTGTTCTGGCAGGAGGCAAAGACTCATGTCAGGTAGGCTGCTTCATTGAATCCGTCACTTGTTGTTAAACGCGTTTAGGATTTTCTGAAATCCTCAGACGTCTCCTCTCCGTCTCCTCAGGGTGACTCAGGAGGTCCAATGGTGAACCAGCAGGGTTCTGTCTGGATCCAGTCTGGAATTGTCAGTTTTGGTTTTGGCTGTGCTCGGCCCAATCTGCCGGGAGTCTACTCCAGAGTGTCCAGGTACCAGTCCTGGATCAACTCCCTCATCAGCTCTGATAAGCCAGGCTTTGTCCAGGTCACCTCCAGTGGACTGGATGCTGACAGCAGCTACACCTGTCCTGGTCTGCCAGCGACCCCAACAACTTCACCAACGACAGGACCAAGTACTGCTTTCCAAAGTATAAACAGTCCTGCAAGTGATGGCCCTGCATAAAATCATTTATTTCCAATTACAGTTTTTTAACTGTTACAATTTTGATAATTTAATTTACCTCTACCTGTCAGTTATTTCTGCTTCTCTTCATATTAAAATTGTTGTCATATAGGATCTGTGTTTCTAAGATCTGTTCACCTTGTCATCTTTGTCATCTCTTTTGTTGTCCCTATTGCCTCACTGTTTCTGTTGTCAGGGTGTTAGGTCTGTTGTAACCGGGTAGACATAGTTCATTATTGCACTAAAAGCTTCAAACACTCTTTTCAAGCCCACATTCTGTCAAAAAAAGGTATTTTACTATAGTATGATTTTTTTTCTATAAGTGGATATTATTGGGATGCGTCTTTTGTGTGTTTCACTAAATCCAGTTAAATGAAGGACAACTTCTATGTTTTTTTTCTATGTCCTTTTACCTCTGTTGTCTTTCTACATAAAAAAATAGGATGAGGTACATTTTCTCAAATTGTTAGAGAAATGAAAAGTAATTTTAATCACATATATATAATAAATATTGATAAAGTTTAAAATAAATGTCTCTACATGAATTTTGAATACTTATATCAATATTGCAGTTACAACTTTTACAGTACAATATATGATGAAAACCAGAATCCAGCTGATCATACTTTTTTTTCACCATACAACAAATTCTAAATGCAAAGCTTGCAGAAATATAAAAGCAGGAATGTTTCATTGTAGACCAACAATGGACTGTTTAGTTCCAAATTTGGGTTACAAAAATGTCACATTACACCACATGGTCTGTGTCCAAAGTAACTCTCCGTACTATATAGTGCAAATCATCCACTTTTTTTATTTAAGTGCCCCAATTGGCAAACATTTGTTGTGAAATGTATACTCTAGTGCCCCAAAATGTCAATTTACTGGATTCCATTAAGTCACTTATTCAGGGTCTATAATCTAAGGGGTTTTACTAATATGTACTATAATCTAAGGGGTTTTACTTATTTACTTATTTGTGGTCCTTTGTTCCAGGGTGCATGTCTGAGATTTCCCCTGCTCAGACTTTAATTTTAATAATTTACGGGCCCAGTATTTATTTAGTAATATCAGGAAATCATCTTGTGACCCCTTGTTGTGGTTCCGACCACCTGGTTAGGAACCTCTGTTATAGGATATAGTGAATGAGTGAGCGAGGAAGTGATTTCAGACACATACGCTTTCTAGATAAATTAATCTAAAGTGGTCTTCTTCCATATAAATCATGCACATTCCGGAAAATAGCTAAATGTTATAAAAAGTTTAAAACTCTGAGTAATGGTACAGATGAAGTAGAACAGCTCAGCTGCAATCATCTGCAGGTTATCTGGAAACAGCCAGGGGGCTGGGGGACGTCTACTGATTTTACATTTATTCTTCTGGGGCGGGTGCATCTCCATCAACCCCTGGATTTGCTTCATCATTGTTAATCATCTCCTTGTATTTACTCTTGAAAAATCCAGCCTAAGAGTACAAAACAAAGAAAGTTAAAAACATGCATTATAAATGATTGAAAAGAACCAAACCAGATGATAGAATAAACAATGTATTTACAGTGCCTTGCGAAAGTATTCGGCCCCCTTGAACGTTTCGACCGTTTGCCACATTTCAGGCCTCAAACATAAAGATATAAAACTGTAACTTTTTGGCAACAATGCAAAACGTTATGTTTGGCGTAAAAGCAACACAGCTCATCACCGTGAACACACCATCCCCACTGTCAAACATGGTGGTGGCAGCATCATGGTTTGGGCCTGCTTTTCTTCAGCAGAGACAGGGAAGATGGTTAAAATTGATGGGAAGATGGATGGAGCCAAATACAGGACCATTCTGGAAGAAAACCTGATGGAGTCTGCAAAAGACCTGAGACTGGGACGGAGATTTGTCTTCCAACAAGACAATGATCCAAAACCTAAAGCAAAATCTACAATGGAATGGTTCACAAATTAACATATATAGGTGTTAGAATGGCCAAGTCAAAGTCCAGACCTGAATCCAATCGAGAATCTGTGGAAAGAACTGAAAACTGCTGTTCACAAACGCTCTCCATCCAACCTCACTGAGCTCGAGCTGTTTGGCAAGGTGGAATGGGCAAAAATGTCAGTCTCTCTATGTGCAAAACTGATAGAGACATACCCCAAGCGACTTACAGCTGTAATCGCAGCAAAAGGTGGCGCTACAAAGTATTAACTTAAGGGGGCTGAATAATTTTGCACGCCCAATATTTCAGTTTTTTTATTTGTTTAAAAGGTTTGAAATATCCAATAAATTTCGTTCCACTTCATGATTGTGTCCCACTTGTTGATTCTTCACAAAAAATTACAGTTTTATATCTTTATGTTTGAGGCCTGAAATGTGGCAAAAGGTCAAAGTTCAAGGGGGCCGAATACTTTCGCAAGGCACTGTATATATTTTTGCTTATATGGGCGTACAATACCACCCCATCAAAATAGCTTAACTGCCTCCATGAAGCTGTATAATAAATGGAAACAGTGTTCAGTGTCTCACCTTGTACAGGCCAGCGGTGAGTAAAGCCAGTAGAGCTAACCCTCCCAGGGATCCTCCGACAATCTCTTTGGTGAAGTCGGGTTCGGTATACACTTCGACCTCTGCTTCAATCTGAGAGGTGACATTTTGGAATGTGGATCCAATTTCAAGCTCTTCTCAAACAGAAAGATGTAAAAGATAACGTGTAATTACCTTGCGAACCGGTGGGTTGTTATTAGACCCTGTTGAAAAGAAGATGTACTTGGTAATGTCATACTCCAGACTGGCTGTGCTGGTCAAGAGGAATTTGGCAGAACGAAGTCCAATCTGTGTGAGGGGAAAATGAGAAGTGGGGTGAGCGTGTTGATTTGATCTTTAGTGTTGTTAAATTTCATTAGATAATCATTGTTTGGGGAGATATTTTACTACAGTATAGTCAGGACCAGTTGTAATGAAAATACTTCCAAATGCATCATTTACAATAAAATGTGCATAAAACGTCAGTTTTTTCAGTGTTATACATTGATTACCTGCTCTATCCATCCAGAACTGATGTTGGCAGAGATTTGGTATTTTTTATTCTCCAGTCTTCCCATGAACCTACTGCACTTGAACACTCTGCACCTGGCTACAGAGCAGTCCTGTTGGTGAATCAAAGTAAGCAGAGGAATCTGTCATCAGGCCTGCAGACTCCAGTGGGGATGAAAAAATACTAGTTACATAGATGTAACTCCAGTTCTGAGTGTGTGCGTACCCCTCTAAATGAGCTTCGTAATTACTTGTAGATGGTAAAGGCATACTTACCACTAACTTATTTTTCTGTACCGTAGCAACAAAATCTGTTTGTTTAGGTTCTTCATCTTTGTCTATTTGGCAGTCTGGGATCTGAAATGGAGCCAATTCATGTCAGTTTACCAGAGAACCAGATGTGGTTTTGTATAACCACAGCCATCCATTCATCTTTCTATCCCAGAGGCTGTAGTTGCATAAAAACAGATTTATTTAATACAATTTTGTGGTTCAGTTACGACACAAGTTTCCAAATATTTGACCTGTAAACTGCTTGAATCCACCCAGATATCTTTATCACCGAGCTTCACTGGCACCTTTATCACCACAGTGAAATATAGTTCTCTGATATCATTTGTAACCTACAGTAAGAGAAGAGGAGAATAGAAAAAGGTGGGACGTGTTATACAGACATAATGAACATTAAAGTGAAGTTAATGAACAATGAATAATATAAAATAGTATATACTATATTTTACCACAATTGATTGTTGAAATGGTTTCTGCAAATTATTCTTTCCGAAAGAGAAATTGCTGTAGCTGAGGGAACTAAACAGAGATATTAAACATTTGATGAATATTAGGTAAGTTAATGCCAGCTTAAAAATATTTTTACTTTTTATGTTGTTTCTTTTGTTTAAAAAATATACAAACCTTTCAATTGTGGCAAAAATGCTGTACTTCACATCAATTTCTCTCTTTTTGTAGAGTATGCTTAAGCTAGAATGCTCCTGATTCCCACTAAAGGAGAGGTGAAATCATTTGCACAAATGGTTATAGGACAAATTGCACACATGCATATTGTTGTGCTTATTATGCAGGCAGCTGAGCAGTACCTGGTAGCATTTGCAGTGACATAAATCTTCCTGTCAAGTTTACTATTGGTTTGGATCCCATAGGAGACAATGAAGAAAGCCTAAAATGACATGAACAGAGAGAGATCAGATTGCTTCTTCTGTCGCTGCAGCAGTGAGAAAAGATCCTTCAATACAAAAAACAAACCTTAGCGTTGCTCTTTAAAATAGGCTTGTCAACAGTGCAGTCTGTCTTTCCTCGTGTTAAGCCATCTTCACTGTCCAAGGAGTTGCACTCAATTCTTCCCTTTATTTAAGACAAATGAAAAAAATATGAATGTGACCCAAGAGAGCAGCTGGCCAGATGTTAACTGAAGCAGACTTGATCCTGATGCCTTACCTGCAGAATTGTAAACTTCCTAAAGGAGAGGCCGACTGGGTATGTGAGAATGACATGACTGTTGTAGGAATTTTCCTCGCTGTTCTCCACTGAGACGGTGACATCCAACAGTTCATCAATGCCCACTTTAACCTCTGAGGATCTGACAGATTATGAGGAAAAAGAAAAGTGAAGGTATAGGAAAAATAGTCTACAGCCAGCTGTAAGGCTAAGGCTTAGCTTAATGCTAACGTCAGCATTTATGCCATCTTTAGCTTAAGCTCTTTGATTTAAAGTGTTAACACACTAAAATGTGCTTTATAGCGCAAAATACATACTGTAGAGCAGCTGAGGCTGATGGAAATGCCATCCCTTTTGCAATTATTTGCTCATAAAAGTACAGGAAAAAAAAATTACGAAAAGTAATGGGATTACATAAGTGATTACAATTCTGCCTGTATGTAATGCATTTCAAATAAAAGCCACAAGGTGGTGCTAAAGAGACAGTGTCTAGAGTCTGAGTTACATCATCTGGAAACATTGGTACAAAACCGGGTGCCAATCCATATAGTACTGGTGAAGATGTTGAGATATTTCAAAAGAAAACTTTGACCTGTTGATGGTGATAGATGAAAAGTCAGAGGAACACTAAAGTCATAAAGATTAATCCTCTGGACATTATAAATATATTTAGCAAATTTCCACGGCAATCCATGTAATAGTTGTTTAGATTTCAGTCTGGACCAAAGTGATGGACCGACTGACTGGACAGACCGGCATTGCCATGCCTAGAACCATGGCCCTATACGTGTGACGGTGCCATCCAAGAGTTCATTAATGTACACCATATACTATAAGATTTTACCCCAAAATAGGCATATCTAAAATATCTGTGCCTTTTGCTGTCCTGTGCTGAAGCCCCAGACTGAAAGAATAGAAGTCAAAGACCATGCAGTTAGAGTGTGTAAACTCAGTGACCACACACCTAAGTTAGGCTTCACTTTAGTAACTCACCTGGTAAAGTTGAAATCCACTTTCAGGTTATCTACACAATTGTTGTCCGTGCCGCAGTTGATTTCGAACCCTAACTGTGGAAGAGAGTATACGTTACATTCCATGTCATTTAGCTGACGCTTTTATCCAAAGCGACTTACAATTGCTAAATACGCCAGAGGCCACACGCATCTGGAGCAACTAGGGGTTAAGTGTCTTGCTCAGGGGACACATTGGTTGATATATCGCAGTGGGAATTGAACCCAGATCTCCCGCACCAAAGGCATGTGTCATATCCACTGCGCCATCACCGCCCTTATACAATAAGCCATATTTGTTCAGAAAGACTAGACAAGGCAGTTAAAAGTCTGACTGCTTATACTCTTACAAATAAATTAAATTACAATTGTATATTGTGTGGAAACCTTGAACTAAATTCACAAAAAGTGAAGCTGAACAACTACTCTTTGTTGTTCGCTAATATTTGGACAGACAACTAAGGTCATTTGTAAGACGTGTTAGCAAGTTCTTTGTAGGTCATTAGAGATTACTTACAGGATGAAAGCTTGTTGTCTGTGCCTGCAGGGCTAGACTCGGACGGAGATTTTGGGCGGAAGGCAAGCCGTCAAAGGTGAATCTGAGTGCATTGGAAAGTACATTGAGAGCATCTTCTGGACAGGCCTGCAACAAGAAGGATTGTGAAATGCTAGTCATCAAAGTTGCGAGGGTTGGACTCTTTAACACAACATGGGCATCAAACATCGGATCTGTCAGTATGACAGAGGCGCTGGTTTTCCAATAAATGTCTAACAGCTCACCTCAACAAAGAATTTCACCGTGGCGCATTTAGGCTTCTGTAAGTCAAGACTGACAGTGTCAGTCACCTCTCGTTGTTTCACAACAATGTAAGCTCGGCTGTTTTGGATTTTGCGGTTGGCATCCAGAGTTAATGTATAGTTAATCGTTGCTTGAGCTGGAACAGATTCATTAAGAGGTTACTCATGTACACACACACACACACACACACACACACACACCTACAAGTAGCCTATTTAAATGCATGGACAGTGAGTATCAGGTACCTTGGTCCACGTTGGAGTGTCTGGTCATGGTAAAGCAGATATCAGCTGTGGTCTCCAAAGGTTTTGAACAGTCTGAGTTTTGAGTAGAAATTTGGTTTGGGCTGAATGACACCGTAGCTTCTACCATTACTATAGGCTTTGATCTGAAAATGGACAGAGCAGGAAAATAATTCTTGGCTTTGTGATCAGTAATCCAGCAGAAAGCAGAAAGGTTATACAGTATTTTAGCTGCCTGATATGCATTATTTGTCAAGAGTTCTGTCCTTAATTTTTACAAAGAGACTAAATGACTGGTCTGCACACATTGCAAAGCTAAAGTGTGATAGAATTAGAATTACACTTGAGAGTAATATGTATGACAGATGAGTATCTTGGACTTACCTGAGTAGGACAACTGCGCCCTTTGAACCAACCGCTAAGTCGGGCAGATTGTCCCTACTATGGTCAAAAGACGACTGACTGATCGACATGCCGAAGAACTTTAGTCCTGACCGGACTTCCGAGCCAGCAATTCTCTATGTAAATAAAAACATTTCAATTAATCAAATCAAAGTAACTATATGTAACATTTTAATGTTTCTAAACCTGTGTCTTTTTTAAATCTGATGATCATACATTACCTGTAACAGCAAACAAGACTTAAAAGGTCGCTATTTTTATATTGTTTTAGTAGTATTAATGCCTTTGCCTGTCTGATTTTGTCAGAAAATTATTTACGGCAAGTAGACCGGCTCTACAGTAACACATTCTGATGGGTCACAGATTGCGACGTAACACCAGAAAAGCCTGTGTTATTGTATCCAGCCAGGAAAAAGGTAGCAGGAGATATCTTTATATAGGCTTAATTGTATTTACATTTTTATTTTAGAAGTTATCTGTTTATGGCTGATACTGGGGCAGGGCCATCACAGAAAAAAAGGAAATGAAACGAAGAACAACTCTAAGCTAAAAGGGAAAACCTGATTCAATCTCGGTCGGGCTTTCAACGGAAGGAGACAGATATAAATCTAAGTTGTTATTATGTCGGCTGCTACAACAAACTCTTAATGCTTTGGCACGTGACACAGTGACAGTGATAATGTTAGCCGGGTTAAGCTCACGATACATCGAAGTAGGCTGTGTTACTGTATGCAACACTTGAAATGCAACGATACATCTGGAACTTATTTCCTTATTGTGAATGAATGGTTTTCTGGCTAAGCTAAATATTCATCGCAACTATGACCTCTCTGTAACGTTAACTCAGTAATCTGCTGTGGGCAATACAGCACCAGAAAAAGACCTAGGCTACAGGATCTATTCAATCTAAATGTGGTCTTGCTCACCTGAGAGTAAGCAAGATTGATTCTTCCTCCTCCTTCGCCGTGAAATATGTAGATGCTGCCTTGGCCGTCATTCTCCAAAGGCGCTCCAACCGCCAGGTCACTGAGACCGTCTGTATTCAGATCAGGCAGCACAGCAAGAGAAGACCCAAACCTTCCTTTGTCAGACGCATCCCCTCTTAGTACTGATGGAGAATATTCTAATTGACACACAACATTCTGGTGAAAATAGAAGGATGAGAGGTAATGATTGCACGGTCGATAAAAAAAAAAACTGATTTATTTAATGACACCAGATAAAACTGTCATTTACCAAACGACTTAAGCTGCAAACGTAAACTCTTCCCTCTCTGTCAGTGTCGATAAACATTGGGGCAGATATGAGGATCAGGTCAGTGTAGCTGTCACGATCCACATCCATCGCACAAACAACAGCCCCAAAATATTCACCGCTCTGAAACTGTGAAAGCAAAAAATAATCAATTAAAATAATTATCCTACAGAAAAGAAGGACACTTTAAAAAATGCTTCACAATGACTGTCAGGACTGCCAGTCCCTCTTAAAAGTAAGCACGCACCTGCCATGGAAAGGGATCAATCTTTTTCTGATTCACGTTTCGAAAAACTACCATCACAGCTCCTCGGTGTTGATATCTTGGAGCACCAATAATTGTCAATGGGCCTTGAGGCGTATAAGCGACTGCCATGGAGTAACCTAGGATTAAAACCCATCAGTTAAAAGTCTGGCCAACTTTAAGCAAACTGTCTATTCTTGCATATTATTGTTACTAGTACAGTAGCCTTTCTACAGAACCATTACGCCCCCAAAAGACTTACAGAAGGACCCCAAACCACTTAATATGCAACTCCACTGTATAGCCTACTACTGACTTACAGAGTACTTCTACATCAGAGGAAGATATTGTACTACTACATTTACCTGACAGAGAATGTTGTAGATTCAGAATTTTCTCACAAAATATTACAATTAAAATGTGGAGTAATCAGAAAGATGCCTCGTGGACTCATGGCAGCGCTACCCATCCGGCCAGTTATGAGAGCCAATCAAAAAGCTGCATTAATCAACCACCAGAACAGGACCGAGTACAAAGATGGACTCACATTTGACTTACAGAGACGCAGTCAGTCAGCACCGGAATGTGAGAGTGTGTGCACGGAGAGAGAGAGAGACAGAGGGGCCAGAAAGAAAAGGTGGAAGGCAATGCAAATAAAAGGTTTTTTTTCAACTATATTTTAGTGTTGTCTTTTTCGTCAACGATATTGCATGTTGCCACAGTCAGCGTTTAATGGCAGCGGTACTGTCTCGTCATATCTCTGTGAGGTTTCTGCTCAATGAACCTTCGCTGTTACTTTCACACTACCGATTTCAAAATCGGGGAGACTGATTAGCCTAATAGCCGTTACACACCAACCAGACGGCTGACCCTCGGCAGAAAAGCCAGTCGGACTGATCAGTCTCCCCGTGTTGGTCCAAAAAGTGCCTCAGAACACACCAAAGAGACGAGACGTAATACGTCTCCATAACAGCAGGCGGCGCTAATCTGTATTGTTGCCCAAAAAATTTTAACCGGCAGCTGATTGGACGAACGCGTCACATGGGTTTGTTTTCTCCGTAAATTCAAAGCCAGACTGTCATGGCGGCTCGTTCTGAATACGATCTCATATTGTACTAAAATAATTCACTGAAACATGTTTCTGAAAACATTTTAAGCAAGAAATAGGCCATGCAGTTGCTGAATGCTGTCTTCATTTCAGCTCAACAAAGGTCAGTTTAAAAGATTTTCGTCAGATTTTGAGAGACTCTAGTCAGGCTCATTTCGCTCTCCATTTCCGAGTAAGTCCCGACTGCCCTGCCTCCGACTGAACATGTCAGGTCGGCCAAAATGAACGCCGACAGGCCCTCAGACAGACGACGGCACGGGACACACCGAACAGATTAGAGTCACTGACCTCGGCAGACTGCCCAACGGCCGATTATCGGCTTGGTGTGTCTCGGGCTTAAGTCAGTAACAACGCATCGGACCCAACATTTCCAAAATTATCCTCCAATGTGGGGCCAGCATTAGGTATTACTATTACCTCTGCAGGGAACAAATATGAACGTTACATATTTCAGAAAATGTTTTTTTTTTAATCAAGAAAGGTTACCAGTACAGATTAACATTTTATTCTTTAAACTAGAAAATGTCTAAAATTTCTAGTTCAGAATTTTCTCGAATTTGAGATTATCCATAATACTTAAGTCTAGTATTCATTCATCTTCCCTTAAGACATTTGTAAAAACATGATTTCCAAACTGACCTCGACACATAAACAAAATAAAATATTTGCTATAGGCTATAATAAACAATATATAACTTAAAAATTCAGAGAGAGGAGAAAATATTGCAATGAAGTAGTGCAGGTATTTTGTCATTTTGTATTTACTTTCTTACCCAGATAACTGTCAGCATCTATAGTGAGCTCAAAGGGTGGCAGGCTTTGGCCTCTACTTGTAAATGGCAGGTAGCCTCCCCTCCACTCATTAGCACCGACAATGCCCATCTGAATTCCCTAAAAACCAAATGTTTAATTGAACAGGCTTTCCATATTTATTTTGTTACACATTTCCACTAAATCCTAAACATATTGATGAAAGTAAAAAAGAAAACAAGAAAGTAAATAAATGTGTCACAAAAACATTGTCCAAAGAAAATGCTGAAGTTTTACATACATAAAAAAAGTCTATCTGCTTTTTATCAACATGTGTGTATCTGTTTGCATTGTCCAGTGAATTTCTTTCAGATTTTTTATTACCTCAGGCGTATATACTGCACTGAATCCCTCTTGAGCCATTTCCATTTTCAGTGACTCTCCACTTGTTTGCGATCCTGTAACAGCAACATGAATGAGCACAATAATCTCTCAATGCAGCATGATACAATGGCCACATCCCAATCTTTTCTACAGTGGAGTTACAAAGAGCATAGTGAATAAAAATCAAATACTGATTTATATAAGGTTCATGCATGAGACTGAAATTGTATGCAGGTTGACATTTTAAGACATATTTGCCAAAAATCATTTTTTGAAACCATAGATAACTATACCTTCAATAGCAAAGAGCTTGGCCTGCAAGCTCGCCCTTATTTTTTCAAGTGCGTTGAAGTTCTCCACTTGAAACACTTGGCTTTCTTTGGGAATCGATGCAATGGTGTTCAGTTCGTTTTTTGCTTTCTCTTTAATGAATGCGAGCCCCACCTAGAGATGTTTAAAACAAGTGTGTTGAGGTGTTGTGTTGGGCTACAGAATTAATTAGCTGCTCACATTTACTGAGTGGAACTAAAGAACTTACTCCAATAGCAAATCGAACAATGTTTTGCTTCTCAGCTAGGTCTACAGCAGATGGCAATTGAACCGGGTCGGTAGATTCTCCATCGGTAATGACTATCAAGACCTTCTTCACATTTGACCTGGAACCTTGTGCTGGTATGAAAATATTTTCGCTGTCAAAAGAAAGATGCAATTTCAATACACCTTTTTGCAATGCATTTTGTACTAAGCTATCATATCATTAATTACATGTCTGTTTAAAAAAACTAAAATATCAGGATGCTGGGACAGTTATTTTCTGTGTCTGTTATTACTGTGGCATCACTCTGGTAAAATAAAGTGTTAAGTGTTTAAGACAGCTAGTTGCGCTATGGAGCAATTTTTTATGAGCAGGTCCACATTTTGTTTGTCGCCCCATACAGAAAAAAGAAAGGCTGGCCGTGGTCCTGAATGAAATTTAAGCAAAGGGAAGCTACATTTAGTTAAGGGCCCTTACTGGAATACAGAACAACACAAGCCAAATGCTCACAAAAGAGTAGCATGCTGTGTCTACCCCACTGTCCCTGTTGATACTGCTACTAAAATTTGTAAAAGTCACATAGTTTCTTCACATAGCTGCTATGAAATGTGCACAAAAAATTATCATGAGAACAATATAGACATTATTTAAATTCAAACTACTATCACCTAGCCATGCTTTGATAGATTTAATACATTTTAGCATCTAACTTAAATAAAGTTCTAAGATCTTCCTTTGCAAATGGGAAAGTCGACATGATGTGGGCACTTACACTACAAATTTGATGGCTGCAGCTGTCTTAGTTCCTCCAGTTAGTTGCGAAATGCCATCAACTTTAGCTTCCCATGATGCAGAGAAAAAATCATTGAAGTGAAAATGGACTTGGGTACGGGAGGAGAACTGGACAACAGCAAACTGTAAAAATAGGAAAAAGAAAAATGAAGGCCATTAACTGTTAATTTGAACATTAAAAATGTAACTGTCAAATTTCTGTAGATCTATCCATTTTATTTAACACCGCACCACAAATGAGTTCTCAGAGTGTGTGTTACGGTCAAACTGGCAGTGTAAACATAACATTACCTTTGCGTCTAGAGGCAGGAGTGAGCCGACCATCTTTTTCACAAAAGTCTTCATTGCTTGAAAATCCTCGCTGGCTACGCTGCCAGAACCATCCAACAGAAATGCTATGTCAGCTGATCGGCACTCTGTCAGAGATTTTTAAGTAACGTACAAGTTAGTTAAAACATTTTTTTCACACTGTAGCCTACGCATAACATAAATGCAGCAAACAAAATGCAGATTCTGTATTTTTTAATAAATTTACAAAAATTACTACAACATAAAATTTCCTTTTAATGTCCCCTTGCACCCTTTCAGTTTACCTGCATCATCTGAGTGAATTTACAAATCCAACACTTAGTATTATTACCGGTAGTTGCATTAATAATTATATATTTATAAGAGGTGCAAGCTGATCAAGTGACGTGTGCATTGTGTTTGAAACCAATTCTTTATTCACAATTAATAATCCTACAGGAAAATAGATTGTGGTAGTTATTATTTTCATTGTTATGCATGTCAAAGATCTGGTTTCAAATAAACTCAACCTGTAGTATATGAGTTCATTGTTTTTTTTCAGTCTCAGTATTTGCCTCTTTAAATTACTTAAGACATGTCTTCTCTTCTTTTTGAAGAAAAGATTTAGACAAGATGCTGTATGGGTAGCTACTCTATATCTGCTTGTTTCAGTGCTCAGGCAGGAAGGAGACTAATCCTATGCAAGTTGTGTTGATTGTGTGTGTGTGTGTGTGTGTGTGTGTGTGTGTGTGTGTTTATTATTCCATTTTTACCTTTATTAGAAAAAGGCATAGGGTTTGATATGCGGTTAGATCTGTCTATCTGCAAGCATACCCCGCTGTACATGGTGATACTTTTGCAGTCCTTTGGGATGGTTGGACCACATGCCTGAAGAGAGACAATTCTGACTAATAAATAATATGTTGCTATCTTTTCTGGGCTTTAGTAAAATGTAACGCAGCAAGATGGTTTTCCCCCCACTGTGAATTGTGAATATTTTCAGTTTACCAGCTCACCAAAGTGTTTTGTGTGGAGGGATCACTTGTCATTGTCAAACCGAGAGACGCGTTGACTGCAAAGTCTGGCACTGCATTGAAAACATTCATCAGTCATGTTAATTCATTCAGGACACTTTGTGATACTAGTATAATACTTCCTTATATAACCTATGTTGTCTGACTATTAGCAGCATTAGCCAGTTCATACTACAACTATCGTGTGACTTTATATACTTTTCTAACGGTAAGTATTTTAAACCTTATTCAAAACTTAATATTTCCACCTTAACAATTCATTTATTCTATTATTGAAATCTAAAATATGCAAAAACTAAAGGAACTGTGGCTGGAACAAGTAGAGTAATACTTAGACTTATTTTCCTTAAACTGTTGGCCACTTAAGTCAACACACCAAAAACATTTTTAAGTATCATTTTCAGAATTATCCAGAAACCATATCTATCAGGTGGCCCCCATAAGAAAAACTGCTCTTAAGACTCAATAACCAACCCGCTAATGCCTGTAATTTTTAATAATCAGAATCCTTGCTTTTAAATTAGCTTTAATCATTTAACTTTAATTTAATAGTTTATATGAAACGTTTGTAAATGAGAAGTTGCTTACATGGAACTGATAGTTTACTGCAGGATGTGGTGGAGCACGTATAGATTTGCCCCCGTCCTTTTTCTGAAAACTGTGAAAGAGGAGCGCTGACCAGCAAGCTGAGGAAACACAACCGAACAATCATGTGAAAGATCAGTGTAGCGAAATGAATCTGCATTTCTTTCTATATGAAAATGCTACATGTTTAATTCATTATTAGTGTGAGACACATAAATGCTAGTAGACATTTGGCTTTCATAGAACGACATCCATGCTTTGACTCACTCTGATGGTCTCTGCACCACCTGGTATCCAAAACCTGCAGCAGGTTCAGACAGGACATTCCAAGCCACAGGATCGATATTAAAACAAAGTGCAGCTTGTAACACTGCAGGAAGGAAGAAGAAACAACCCAATTTAAAGCCACTTTGTGCAGAATGTTAATGTGATTTTCTTCCTTACAAGGAATATTCGAGAGGCGCATCCTATACACACTTTTAAGTCCCTGCTAAAGCCACACCTTTTTACTCTAGCCTTTGGTCCTAGCTGAGTCTGGGCGTCAAATTACTTTTAATGTGTTTTGTTGTTTCATGTTATTTGTAACGATATATTTTACGTTTTACATTTTTGTATTTGATATTTTACCTTGTAGAGCCCATTGGTCATCCACAGTTGTTTTAATGTGCTATATAAATAAATTTGACAATGACATTGATTTTGAAATTATTCTGCATGTGCATATGTTTTAGTAGGAAAATGTATTGTGCTGCTTTCAGTACATTTATAAGACATGTGAACTGAACAAGAAGGCCCTTAACAATTATTCATTTTTAAAAAAAATTCAAAAATTGAAGATGCCATTTTTCAGCAAGTTATCCACATTTCTTTTGATTCAGATTCTCTGTAGCATTTATTCCATTATTTAATAGAGGAAACAAGACTGTTTTTATATTTAAAAAAATAGTGAGACTAACTTCTACTTTAGATGGAAACATGTAGGAAGTCTTCCTTCTATATTTACCTCACGTGGAATTTCCTGACAGTGAGTAATTTATGTTGCACAAATAATGTCTTCCTTTCTTGCCTTTTTTGGTCATAACATGAAGATTATGAAAAAACGGTCAACGTGATACAAACACTTTGACTGAATGGTTCCTCATAGTTACAATACAGTATGTGAGAAAACCACATTGCCGACATTAGCTTCCTCTAATAGATCTGTTGAGCCTGATAGTCTTGATTGTTAGCTAAAACACCAGTATAGAAGAAAATATCACTAAGGCGGCTGCAGGGAGTCTGTCACTGCCCTCCTACCTCATACTGAGTACAAGTCTTAATGTGATAATAATCAAAAATAAAATGCTTGTAAACCGTTGAGACGTGTGTTGTCAAATGGGTACCTTAAAATGTTTCAGCTGTTGCAAAAGGGTTTGAGATCATGAGAGAGACATATCAGGACCAACACCTCACACTGGTCTCAAAGGTTGTGTAGGTTTAGCAAACATGATCATGTTAACTATCAAGATGCGAGTAATGTCTGCTGCAGCTTTTTTCTGGTCAATTTGAATTCAAACATAACAATAATTTAGAATGTAAAGACTGTTGACCTGTCAAGATACTATGCAGATATACAAAGAGAGATTTATCATGATTTAGGCTCTTACACATTCAATTACACAGACAGCTTTTGGCTAATGAACTAGTATTTACAGTAGTTAAAGTTCTTGAACATTGAGAACGAGAAACAAAATATATGTGTCCTGGATTTTCTGGATCGAGCAAAAAAAGGTCACGCCCACTTTTGTGCTGTTTTGAACAATTCTTGCACCCCAAAGTCGTTAAATGGAATAACAGGATCCTATTTTCACTGCTGACATAAATATGAGACAATGGAAGAAAAAATGTGTCTTACCTGACAATAATATTGTTGTAGTAATTATCGAGTCCATTGTGCTGCTCCCATGCAAAGCACTAGTGTGTTTATTTGGAAACTATTGTGCTTTCTGGCGACCTAACTATTTTTACCACTGAAATTATAGAGAGGCTGTCGAAAACAAAATGCAGAAACCCTGAGGTGGCTGCTCTGAGCAAAGGCAGCTTAGTTAGAGGAACTCTGATGTAGGAGGGGTTGCAACACTTTCTGTTTTATATGAGCACACTGTTATGTTGTTACTTGATTGCACAAAGCATAGGTATTGCTTAGTTTGGATCCGATCACTTGAGCACAAATTTCCAAAGACTACCTACAAATATTTACCCATACACTTCTTAAGGTTATTTTCAGAACATCCAGATTAAGATTTGATTTTGTTATTATCTTAAACATTATTTATCAGCCTTGCATCCAAATTAGCATCAGTATCCACTACACCACTCTACAGTTTAAAACTACCCGCAGCTCTCGTTAGCAAACAAATGGTACTAAAAAGTTCATGTTGGACACTGATGGGGGTTTTATTTGGTTTTTCATCAGACCTTAAACATGTTCACTAAATGTCTAACAGTATCCACAGCAGCAAGAAGGCATATTGGGCATTCAGCTGTAATATGTATTAAGGTACATACTGCCTACTTTCTTTGAGGTATTAACGTGGTTCTTTTATTATCCGTGGAAAGAGGAAGTTAAATATCACATTGCATACACATTGGTTAGATTGTTGGACACAATTTTATCAAAGATTAATGAACACTCACAGAAGCACTGTTAAAATAAGCCATGAAAGGAAAACCTTAAAATAAAAAGGTCCATTTCTCCTTTTTACTCGACTTCCTCTGCACTGTTTCATCCCATCTCTGACACTGTGCAAGCACTATGAGTTGGAAAAATATTGAATACCTGATGACTTTATCATTCCCCATTCATGTATGATTTTGTTCACTGTGGTTGCCTCATTTTGAGACATTGCTATGGAGTAAAGTTTGTCAGCCATTGTGGGTCCCCTAATGGCCTGGGGCCCCAAGCAGTTGTCTGGCTTGCCTGTTGCATACATAGCTTAGAGCAAGTAGGTCTATTTGCTTTATGTCAGCATATCTGATAAGCCTATAAAATAATCAGTTTATGAGCACAAAAACCTCCACAGTGATATCAAAACCTTGCATCACAGTACTGTATGACACAATACGGCATAAAGCAGCAGTATAGTCTGCAGACAAGCGGAGTGAGTGACATTTTTGGCATTGTGCTATACACTTTGATAATTAGTATTAAGAATAGCAGTGAAATTGTGACTAATCACATTCATGCATGTATCACACATCAATAATAGCCTAATTTCATGCATGATGCCTGATGATTAAGCCACAGAAAAATAGAAATGCATGGCAAAAATTGTATATAGTCATTATTTGACTATATACGGTTCCCATTTAGTTCACACCCTGACTTCATCTAAAACAAATGTTGTCCGTTATCACAACTCTGCATGTCAACTCATTCAGCCCACAGCCTCTGTTCAGGAAGTGACCCTCTTTTTTTTACCTGCCACTGTTCACCAGAGATAAAGGGTTGTCAGCACAACCTAAAGCCTCAAAGCTCTCAGTACCTCAGTGGTGCAAAAATTCACATCCTTTCAAATGTTATTCAGAGTTTCTGGCAACCTATCTGAGTGAGAAAGTCAAACAGATATAAAGTGCTGTGCAGCTTGACTGTGTGCCTTTGCAACCTTTGCCAGGCTCACCAGTTGACCCTTTCCTGCCGAGCAAAGACCATCTTGAAAGGTCACCGAAAGGTCAGGGATCAGAGCACCGTGTTGCCAAATCTGGATCTGATTTCTACGGGCAGGTTAGCAATCTTGTCACATGCTCTTCAAGCCTCTGTGTGAGTGTGCATGTGTGTCCCCCAAAAAACCTTTCATATGACCTCTGGGTGATGAGATGCCCTTGTAGAAGAAAATGAATTAGCTAACAGTTTTGGTCTCATTTTATTCTAATATCCTCTTTCCTGTTCACTGATTAAGTTATTTTTTTATTATTATTATTATTGTGCCTGGTCAACAAACTAGTGTCTCCTTGTTTAATCATGTCTATCTGCATATATATTGCTTAGTGTTCAAACAAAGCATTTCACTTTGTTGTGAGTGAGACCTTTTGTTTAGAGCCAAGGTTGGCTCCAACAGAAATGCACACCTTAACTAATCAAAGCACCTTTGATTAGTTGAAGCAGACAGTATTGAGTCTATGCAAATCTACTCAGACAGAGTTGAATGTCTTCTCACCTTTTGTTTCTTTCTGTTTCCTGTTACCTTGTGTAAAACCCTGGCTAGAAACCACTTCAGGTCAGAGGGAAACCTACAGCGTCTTGTGAGCTTCTTTCTCGACTGAACAGTGAATAAAACTCATCTGAACCAGCCACTGAATTGGACCTGAGAGAACTTTTTATTCCACACTCTTCTCAGTTGAGACAGCAGATTTTGAACTAACTGCACTTAAATCATGTATGAAATCTTTTATTCATTGCAACAAACAGTCATAAAAAATGCCTTAAACTAGAATGTAAAGGGTGCAGGGATGTGCTTTAAGATGCATAGGTTTTGTTCAAGAAGGTAGTGAATGAAGTTAGGATAATGCCCATGTCCTTTTTTATTTTATATTCGTGGGTAATATTTTTTACACGTCTGCCTATTCATTATCCTGTCGTTTAACATTTCTACTTGTCTTTACCCTATACTTCCCATCCTAACTACCGCTGACTCTATCGCTAAGTCTGCCATTCACTGAAACACTATTTGCCCTTTCACTGGCTGCTCACCACCATGTTACTCCAGCTCCAGTCTCTCTGAATGTCAAGAGCCATCTCTGGTTGCGTCCTGTTCTTTTTATAGCTCAGGCAGCTGAAATGTGAGGGGTCACAATGGAAGGATAAATACAAGGGCCAGCGGGCTGGAGGGTTGTCGCAGACGAAAGCCGGATCTTCTCCCTCCCTCTCTCTTCTCACTCAGCTCTCCTCCCAACCTCAAAGGTAACAGAACTGAACATTTTCTGACAACTATGAGATTAATGCATTACTTTAATTGGCTTTTTGTGCTACCTGTTGAATATTTTGTTCCTATAAATGATATATATATATATATGTATATATGAGGCGCATGGCATTTCCCATAGAGATGTAATGTTTCACCTCTTTTTATAGCTCATGCAAACCTGTGATTACTGTGAAAGCTAGATATTTATGAGTGACACAGACAGACACAGACCTTCTTACTTACTCTGACAAACTAAAACAGACTGAAATATCTTGTTGCTTTCAATAATACATCTGAATCAGAATTGATGTTATTGTCATTGTCACAAGTAAATACAGCTATATTAAAAGTGCTACTCTATGGCACAAACAAAAAAACACATTAAACTAAGAACATAGAGCTAGAGATGAAAAAAGGAATAAAACTTGAGTAAATAGTAAAACAGTGAAATTATTTACTTTTTTCATTCTCTACTCTCCCTCAGCATTATGTATTTCCACATATATAATTGTTAAACCACACATTGTCACTGAGCAGCTCACCTGTCTTCAATGATTGGTTGTTGATACACCCTTCTTTATCTGATGAAAAGTTTCCACTTCATTGTATCTGTGCGGTCAGCTGTGACTCAATAGCTTGACTAAGCTCTTAACTGTCTAAATTTGTCCTGGCTGTCTGCTTCTTAATCTTCCTGTAGAGTGCATGACTTTTGAACAAAGGGGTGTGAAGCAGCACCATACTCTTTTATGTGATGCCTTCTGGCTGAGCCATAGTGCTTTACACTGTACACTGTGTATTTTTAGTCCAGCCAATTGATAGTGAAGGAGGTGGGAGGTGTGGGATAGAAGAGCAGGGAGGAGGAATGGGGAAGGAAAGGTCATGGATAAGAGGCTTGAAAATGGAATAGGTCACCCACATGCTTGTCAAGATTTTTTAAAGAGTGGTCCGATACGTAAAGGGTGGGGCAAAGTAGAGTGGAGGGCTCTCTGACACTGGATCCTCTGTGCCATTGCATATTGTGCCTGGGGTATAGTGTGTAACCCCAGCACATTACTCCTTATGGTACTGGAGCAGTTATAGCTGCAACAATTGCAGTCACACGGCCGGGGCCCCAGCTGGTGGGATTAAAATGACAGAACGCAGACTCTTGTTTCACCACTTCCTTCACACATTTAACTCACTATAAGTGTAAGTCTTTTCTTCAGCAGTTTAGGGCTGTGGTTTCCCATGCATTTGTGGGAAACCACAGCCCCAAATGTCAGACTTTGCAGCTTGGATGTTGAAGGTTTGCCCTTGCACCTTGGCCTAATTTTAGCTTGTGTCTTGCCTTTTAGTCACTTGAATACTTTCTTATCATCTCATCCTTTTTCTTCCCCTTAGAGTCAGGATGCCTCACGCATATCCTTTCCTCACTCCTGAGCAGAAGAAGGAGCTCAGCGATATTGCTCAGAAGATTGTTGCTACAGGCAAGGGAATCCTTGCCGCAGACGAGTCCACAGGTAAAGATTTTCAAGAAAATTTACTTTTTATGGTTAAATATAGTCCTTTAGGGAAGCCAACATTCATCTCATATGACTCATATGACTCATGCCAGTGTCTACAAACTACAGAGCTGGCATGTGTATATGTGAAGAGAAAAATTTAAAAAAGAAAACGTGAAAAAAATGTTGAACGCAATTAGGTTAGGACTATGATTGGCTTGAATGTACATTTCTCAGCACTAACACTTTTCTGCAAACATCTGCAAAAGCTCAAACAAACACACCAGTGAAGTCCACAGATGGATCCAGTTTTCATCTGTCTTATGTCTCCACAACCTTTAGGCAGTGTGGCCAAGCGCTTCCAGAGCATCAATGCTGAGAACACTGAGGAGAACAGGAGGTTGTACCGCCAGCTCCTCTTCACCGCTGATGACCGCATCAACCCTTGCATTGGTGGCGTCATCCTCTTCCATGAGACCATGTACCAGAAGACCGACGATGGCAAGCCCTTCACCCAGTACCTTAAAGGAAGAAACATGGTGGTGGGCATCAAGGTCGACAAAGGTGTTGTTCCTCTGGCCGGAACCAACGGCGAAACAACCACCCAGGGTGAGCAAAGAACAGATTTATACACAGAAAGAGTCAACATCTTTAAATATTTTTGTCTAACGTATCCGGTGTGTCCTCTACCTCTTTCACAGGTCTCGATGGACTGTACGAGCGCTGCGCCCAGTACAAGAAGGATGGCGCTGACTTTGCAAAGTGGCGCTGTGTGCTGAAGATCACCCCCACCACTCCCTCAAGACTGGCCATCATTGAGAACGCCAATGTCCTGGCCCGCTATGCCAGCATCTGCCAGATGGTAAGATACAACAGATGTAATTTTACAAGCTTCATGGCAAGGACAGATCTAGTCGTTTAAGTTATCAGTAGAAAAACTTTTTAGCAGTGGCTGATCTTTCAATGGCACCTAAAGTTGTATCACTTTCTTACATGCACGTATTGTAGAATGAAAACAATCAGCATCAGTGCTGTTTTTTTTTGCATAACACTAGAATGTCACTTACTTCCTGCATGTGTTTTGGGTGTAATAAATATGATGAGTTATTTAATTTTCACTGTAATGTTGCAATTTCATTCTATTGCACATAACAATTAGGCTGACAAGACAGACCCACATCAATATGTTGGGTCTGGGAATTCAACATTGACAGGGATCAATCCAAGGGGCGGATAAACGGTTGTCTTTCAAATTCCCTCTGCACGCAATAGGATAGCGCTACAACCAGGCAGAGCAACGAAGAAGGTAGCAAAGCTAGTTGATAGATTAAACTTTTGCCTATCTGGTCTGCAAAACTCCGAACACATCTTCCTTTTTTGAAGCTTAACTCCAAGTCTGAAGAAGACCGCTGTTCCCAGCAGCAGCAGCAGCCATAAACCCACCCACCGACTCTATACATGATGTGATTGGCCTGGCCAGAGTTTGGTTTTTCCAGCTCGCAACTCAACGGAGAGTGCCTAGACCCCCCCTGGCTGCAAATTAAATTTGCTGCTGCTAGGGTGCGTCTAGATTTTTAGGCTACATAACAATGCCAATTCATCATGGAACTGCTGCCTCTTTTTTCAATAAAGAAATCACATTAGTGTTATCTATTTCTACTGTAAATTGAGTGATGAAGGTAGCTGGAGTAGACTTAAATAAAGTATATATTTATAAAGTCTCTGTTATAACTTATAACTTCAAAAAATGAAAACAACTTAATAAAACCTTTTCAAATCTGGACCTAGTTTAGGAACCACTGAAACAATAAGAAACTAATACATAACATACAGTATGTCTTGCCTTTGACAGCCCACCCACCCCCATCATGCTAACAGTCGTTTTGACTCCTTTTGTATCTCCCGTCCTCAGCACGGCATCGTCCCCATCGTCGAGCCTGAGATTCTCCCTGATGGTGACCATGACCTGAAGCGCTGCCAGTACGTTACCGAGAAGGTCCTGGCTGCTGTCTACAAGGCCCTGTCTGACCACCACGTCTACCTGGAGGGCACCCTGCTCAAGCCCAACATGGTTACCCCCGGACACTCCAGCTCACACAAGTACACAAACCAGGAGATTGCCATGGCAACTGTTACTGCCCTGCGCCGCACTGTGCCCCCTGCAGTCCCTGGTGAGCTGGATGCAGACAGTATACTCTTGTTGACATGCACACATTTGCAAAGTTTGAGGACACAATAGTCTGCCTTGCTAAACTCTCACGCTCTTCCTGTACCTGTACAGGCATTACATTCTTGTCTGGTGGCCAAAGTGAGGAGGAGGCCTCCGTCAACCTGAACGCCATGAACCAGTGCCCTCTGCACAGGCCCTGGGCCCTGACCTTCTCATACGGCCGTGCCCTGCAGGCCTCTGCCCTCAAAGCCTGGGGCGGCAAGAAGGAGAATGGAAAAGCATGCCAGGAAGAGTTCATCAAGAGAGCTCTGGTATGTGACAGTAGTTTTGTTCAGAGAACTATATGGATTGTGAAAACCAAACTTCAATACTGTATAGTGCATTCAGTAATACTAGTCCTTTTTTTCTTTTACAGGCTAACAACCAGGCCTGCCAGGGCAAATATAATCCCTCTGGAGCCAGCGCTGCTGGCGGAGAGTCACTGTTTGTGGCCAACCATGCTTATTAAGCATGGACAGTCATCATTTTCCTTTCCACCTTCTTCCCACCAGTATCATGTTACCATGGAAAAGGCCATGTCCTCGTAGGCTCCGCCTATGAAACTGCTTTTGAACAACAGCACTATAGCAGCATATTGGTCAAATGCGAAAGAGAAAACTTTTGTTTGGGTTGTTGCTGCAGACAGGAGATTCTGAAAAAGATGTTCTGCTTCCATTCCCTTACCTTTTATTTTTAAACACTTTTCGAGGTGAAGATTCCCACACTGTTTTTACACAAGTTTTCCTGGTCTAAAGTGCAGTATATGGTTTATACTGGTACCATGGATTAAAGTATTTCCCCTAACATGCTGCTTTGCTTTGAGTTTTGAGTCTTTGCACAACATTATTTTATGCTCACATACAAACAGTTCAGTAAGAAGCTGGAGCCACTGGAGCCTGATAATAATACTATGACAGAGAAAAATATAAAAAAAACAATCAATAAAAGATCAGTTTATTTTTTCCAATAAAAACTATAATTGAGACCACGAACATCTTGCACTTTTTATGAACACTGAAATGATAGCATTATAGACATAACTACCACATGTATGTGTTCTTTATTTGCATTCCAGCCAGAGAAAACAAATTCTACTGTTCTAACAAAGAAAAGTTAGACTCCTGTAATGCTGACGTGAACCAGGCAATGGCTACCAATTGCTTGTTAGCTAATAGTGAAAAGTGACTTTGTTCTTAACCATAGGGTTTCCCATCACCGAGTTCATTAAGGCCGGCTTCACACTGGCTGCGTGGCGTGAGCGTGTCAGCTGCGTGGCGTGTCCGTTTTTATTTCGGCTCCCATGTTAACAGGTTAGAGCTTTCACACTGAGCCGCGGTGGAAATGTGTGCATATTAGAAATAGGACCGACGCCTATTTTTCACGCGACACGTGAAGCGTGTTGGAAGCGTTTCCAGGCAAAATAGAATACAAAAATATGTTTATATGTCATTTTGACACAAATACATATTAATAAATGACATTTTAATGTTTGAAAGTCTCTAGGTTTTGACATAAATGCAGATATAAATGTAATTTAAAAAAATTATAATAAATAATTATCAATTTTCAAATATTGCACCAATACAGAACGAAATATTCGGTAGCCTATTTTGCCATCAATACTGCCGACGTTGTCTTTGCTGTAATCAAATCAATATATATTTATGTTTAACACGAAGTATACTAGTGCTTGAGTGCAGTAATCAATGGGAAACATACATGTGTCCAGACAAGGCTAGCAGCAGCAGCAGCAGCAGCGCTGCGTCAGACACGTTTCTGGTGTGCAGGGGCATTGGACTGGGGGGAAAAGGGGAACTGAGTACCCAGGGCCCAAAAATATGCTAGAATGAATAGCTGTGGATGCGGGGAGGGGCCCATAGAAAATGCCTTTCTACAAGGCCCAAAATTTTGTTCCACACAACTGACACACAACAGAAACGCCACGCTCACGCCACGGAGCTAGTGTGAAGCCGGCCTAATGGTACAGATCCATTTGTTCGACACGACTGAAGCGTGGTGTCACGACGTCATACATCCATGGTTGATGCTCCACGCCCTTGACCGGCAGCTGATTGGACGAACGCGTGACGTGGGTCTGGCTGCTCGAGAATTTCAACAGTGTCATGGTGGCTCGTTGAGAATACGATCTAGTATTTTACAAAAATAGTTCACCGAAACGTGTTTCTGAAAACATTTTAAGCGAGCAATAGGCCATACAGTTGCTGAATCTGTCTTCATTTCAGATCGACAAAGGTTAGTTTTAAAGATTTTCATCTAGTCTCGAACTCTAGTTCTTGTGACTTAACAATACCTCTGAAGTGACTTTTAAGACGTGCTTGAAGGTAGCACCGGAGAATTTCTGTTTACTGTTGCCAAGCAACCAGGAGTAGGCTAGGCACGCCCAGGAGCGCCCACAAGCAAGTGTGTGTCGCTCTCTTTTGTAGCTAATGTGACTGTAGGGTTAGGCAACAGATACAGGTGCACCTATAATATGATGCAGCTGGCTGCTGTGAGTACCCACTGTCACCCATTTGTGGTTGCCCCAAAATGTATATGCACACTGACCTGCCACAATCTGACAGAGCATAGACATCATAGACTGTGCTTACCATGAGCCCTTGACCCTGTAGGAAAGAGAGATAAACAAACAACAGGTGTGTTGACAGGTGACACTTCCTCAATATTGTGCAACCGAAAGCAAAGTCATGAAAGAGGCGAGTCATTATCTCAGAAACCTTGAAGAACTTGAAAGGAACCGCTTGACAACACACCTCTCAATGGTTTACAAGCATTTCACTATTGATTATTAGAATTGTAAAATCATTAATTGATAGCTGTGTACAATACAACAGCCATGCAATAAGTTATGAATAAATAAATATGAACTTTATATTCAGGTCATATTTAGAGGTGTTTTTAACTGTGTGTAAAAGAAACCTTGGTTGGGGACACACCATTCAAAGAACAGATTGTTGTTCGTTCTATATGCGCTGTTGTTTTAACTGAAGCAGGGCAGAAGGATGCAGGTGATGCAGGTGAAGGTGCGTTTCCCAGTAAGAAGGTATACACACCTGTTGCTACTTTCCTCATCAACCCTGGCACCTTCCCACATGCATCTCATTACCTCATCAGCCTCTCAGTACATACCAGCCCAGTGTTCATCACCTGCCAGTCCATCATTTTGATACTTTCTCACTATGTTTTGTGCTTTGGAGCTGCTCTTACTCTGCCCCTTATTTGTGCCTGTGCCTGGGCCTGGACCTGGACCTGCCTTCCTATTCTGTACCTGCCAGTAAGCCTTTATTGCCTTTCTTACTTGTATTTACTGCATTGTAACAAATAGAGACGCCGGTCTGTCGGCTGAATCCTGCATGCATCGTGTGTAGGCCTACATTTGTTTCTCTGTTGTTACTGGGGTTGGATTAAAGGGGAGTGAGAACGCTGACCTTGTGACATAGGCTGTCTTCCTATCTGTACCTTTTTTTTCTATGCACTGTTTTGAGTGGTTTAATAAACCCGGTAATGCAACAACTTTATTCTTGTCTCAGACTCGTAGTGGAAAATTACCGTGAGTATGTGTGCAGTGGCTCTTGCAGGTTTCCATTTTGTAATAGGCTACGCACAAGCTTTTTTTTTTTTTTTAAATAGCTGTGGCCCCCGTTCTTTTGTGTTTTTAAAAGCCTAGTTACACAGAGTTGTTTTCTGGAGCGGTCAAACCTATTATGTATTCACAGTTGAATCTCCATAAATTCTTAATCCTGTATTTAGTGCATCCATCTTGATACCACAGGTAAATGTTTAAGTTAATGTGCATGTCCTTGTGACTTTTAGAGTTTTTTTTTTTTTTTTGCATGGACCCTTGTACGTTCATGATCTGCAAAGGTGAAAAGTGACTTCATATGTGTAGTCAACTTTTTAAAGGGGCTGTATGCTACATTTAATACTGTATCAGAAAATGCATATTTTTATATGTAAAGATATAGTGGAGTAATGTTGTCCTGAACAGAGAATGAAGTGACCCTACCATTGTGTTGTAATCTGAGTTTCTCTGTATTTCATGTGCATGTTGGTGCACGTGGCTGTGAAAATACATCAGTGTTTCAAGCGTTTGGGAACGGTGAGAGCTAGGGTTGTTGAAATAAATTTTTACAATGCATTGTGATGCGGACGATTCTGCATCAATGCGGTGACAGATGATAATCTATTATTAATAGCCTACTGATGTTGCATGTTTTTCTGTTCCCGGCTTTTTATTTATTTTTTTGCCTTGACGGCTTATGTGACTGACATCCTTCATTGTGCTAATCATGGCGGAGGGCCAACTGCAAGAGCGAGGCATTATCACTGACTAACCAACAGAATTGGACCACAAACATTGTTTAAAAAGGAAAGGATAGCGGAGACCTTGTACTTCAGAAAAACACAGACTATATAATGTAAGACTTTTGTCAAAAGTCGGCTCGCTAGCAAAGAGCCTGGCGGGGAATATTGACATTGGTTAACATTAGTTACTAGCGGAGATGACAGAGCAGCCACTGATTTACAAGTAGAGCTGTCCCACCTCGACTACTTTAACCAGCCTAGCATTATCCAGGACCTGAGCATAAGCATGACGAGGCAGATAGCCATAGCCCTCTGTTCAACTGCCCCACCTCAGTCTCCACTTCAACCCATAGAGCTCAACAGTCCCGCCCACAGCGGGTTCTGGAAGTAAAAATGCAATGCAATTTCTCCATTGACAATTGGAGTATAAGCCATAAAATCATAACCGTTGATGGTAGACTTAAAACCAGCTACGACATGACTAAGCGATTTGTGTATGCTCATATAGATGCCAAAAGTTCATGGGGCACCAACCTTGTTTTGAGATAAATGTCTTTATTTGCGATGTCTTGGATAAATACTCCAGTACCCACAATCCCACAGTGATTCCTCCTGGTTGGTGGAACTCATGCTGGTGAGGAGGAGCTGCCGGGAGCTGCTTGCATGATCCCATAGATGATCCGTCATGCGCATGCCCAAGATGATAATCCTGTTTTACAAAGATTTACGACACTGCACGAATCAAGATCTGTTCCATACTTCTGCTGTTAGCTGAACATTAGTTTACTTAACAGCTAATTTGGCTAACCGCTAGCTGACAGCTTGACTCAGTCTAAAATGTTGTTCACTCAAACTAAACACCGGCTGAAGCTGTTAAATATTTTAACTGTTATTTTCAGGTTTTATTTTGAGGGTCTTTTAAAGTTATTACATGCTGTCTCAACTAGCAGCTAGCCGAATTAGCTATTGGCTAAACTAAAGCTTCCTTTATTCAGTGGTGTGTGCGCGGTGGCTTATGGCAGTGGTTCCCAACCTTTTTTCCTTGGCGCCTATGGGATCATGTCTAAGAGAAGCAGATTTTTCCAGACTTCAATGGGAGAAATGAATGGGGAAATTTACTTCTGGAACCAAGGTCTCTCGGAGGAGGGTCGGGACTGCTGCGCTCTATAGAGCCCTCATCGTCAGCCCAACCCATCATGGCTGAGACCACGGTACTTCTTTTGCAGCCCCACAATTTATCTATTACTGTTAATCTATTTCAACCATACTTTTAGCTGACTATTATAACCATGTATTCATTACAGTATGTTAAAGCTAACTAGCTTTGTAAAATATATGTGGAATAAACAGTTGTAAATATTTACAACTGTTTATTCCTCAAATTAATCTCCAATATAATGCTGTAGCCTACTCTGAGCAAATGTATGGGATTATTTTATTTTTGTGCTTTTTTTTTTTTAATTCCAAGCAAAACTTCTCAAGTATCAAATAAAATTACTAACTCTCAAGCAAAAAATTGATAAACCTTGCAAACAAAACTTGTGTATTTGTAAACTATTGGTCTTTTATTCATTTGGTAATATGTCCTTTTACTACTGCCCTGTAATTTTTTTTTTTTAAACATTGTTTTACTGTAATTATATTTTAAAATGCACTTAATATAAACACTTACATTCACCATTGTTTGGTTCATTATAGAATACAGGAAATAAGGTTGAGACTATAATGCTTTAATTTAATTTTTTTTTTTTTTACAAATCATATCTACATAATGGATATTTGAACATATTTTGCTGGGGCCCTGTTGGTAGAAGCTCTGGTAAAAGAAGTTGGAACTCAGTGTCAGTCATTTATCACAAGATGAGGATCGGTTTTATTTTTTATTTTTTCAATCACCAACAATACACAAACATACTAAGTAATTATGTATATATTTCACATATTCAGTTTCACCTAAGGCAAACTGTATTTCTTTGCTGGCTTGTGTCTGCAACGGCACTTCGGAGGGTGGTGTAGGAATATTGCACACAACTCCTAGACTCTTGGGATCATCTGGTCTCCTGAGCTCACTGGTGGCTCACCGCTCTAGTCTAGACAACAGCGTTTTCTGCAGGACAGCTTCTTTGAAGGGCTGGGATGTGGCTGTAGTCCTTCACATCCTTGACTTCTTATTGTAGATCTTGAAGGAACCTTATTAGATTAGTGTTTGAATTTTGCTCAATGGTAAAAAATAAATAAAGCCATTGCACTCTAGGAAGATTTTTCTAGCTTTCATAATCACTACTCTATCACTTATTTCTGAAATAGTATTGATCACTTTCTAGATTCCTACCTCTGTGTTGACTATGTGTAAAGTACAATATGTCTTCATGTTGAACTTACTAAAATGAGCCATCTGCTTTTCCTTTGGGTAATCTGCCAAGGTAGTCCAGGGCAGCCAACAGGACCCATGCTTCATCAGCCATGCACATCACATCAATGATCACTAAGCAAAGTATTTGTCAAGGGCCTGGTGTGATAGTTACGCTACATAGTTTGGACAGTAATTACAATATGCATTAATTCTAAATATTGGTGAAATTTAAAGTGTTAAAATAGACAAAAATATCTATACGGTTGTCTGCCATCTTGCAGCAATACAATAAAAGAAGAAACTGTGTACAGGTGGAACATTACCTAATGTATGTGTCAACCTCTAGATAGAATACATTATATTCACAGCTTCTACATTGTACAACTTAACCAATACCCTAGTATTGTGTATTATCAGACCAATATCAACCACAACAATTTGTAGTTGGCTGGATAATAATTTGTCATAATAGACTATATAGCTTCATTACAGACCTACCTAGGACAACATTGTAGCTCTGTTCGGGTCCTGCAGATCTCTCAATTTTTCATTGTTTCACAGAGGATAATAAATACAGCGACATTGAGTAAGGCTACTAAGCCTACTAAATGCGGATGCAGGAAGCGACCACCAAAGACGGGTTGGAGAGAACAAAATTACTGATACTGAGAAAGACTCCACAAGTGTGAGTTGATTGACATAAAGTTGCCACTTTATTCGAAGCCAATGTTTAAAACACCTGTTCGTACACAATATGTTTTCTTTCCAAGTTTGTTGAGCTATTTACTTTTTGTATTTCCTGGCACGAGTTACGTGTTTGTATTTATACTTGACGGTTGTGCTTGTGTAGACAATTTTATGTACCGCCATTATTGTTGAATAGATTGTGAATACATATTTTTAAAATTGTATGTTTTTGTTGAGCTATTACACAATACTTTTTCTGACCTTTTTGAATCTTGGCCCTGACAAATAGCCCATATTACAAAAAAGACTAAAACTAAGACTAAAATTAATAAAAACTAATCATTTTCAAAAAATAAAAACTAAACGAGCAAACCCGCTTTTAAAACTAATTAAAAGCACTGCATTTGAAAACAGTCAAAATGAAAGAAAGCAAAACTAATAAAATGCTAAACTATAATAACCTTGTGAGGCATCGGGATATCGAATCGTTGACGGGATAATCGTAATTGAATCATAAGACCACACAGCCTTTGCGAGAGCCCTATGGAGGAAATCCAAGCCTGCTGTTTTTTTCAGCCTTTAGTGTGTTTTTTATGTAGATATGATACACCAGTAACGTCTTACTCCCATCCTAATTATCCAATGTGAGTAAAATGATGATGAAATATGATGCATTATTACAGATTTAGTCTTTTAGACTGGGGGGAAAAAAAGTGAACACCCAAAATTGGGCCAAGCTTCGGAGTATGTAGCATGTTGTGCTGCTATTTAAATGAGCAAGTAAAATTTAGAATGCATAATTTTTACTTGTAATGTTTTGTATCAATGATCTGAATATTTCTTTCACCATTATATGTAATGCCAAGTCATTACTTTTTCCTCAGCAATACCAATTGAGACTAAATACAACAAATTTTCTTTACTTTTAGATCTAGACTTTAGATTTGGAGTTTTTGTATCTTAACCCATTGTGACCGAGAAAAACGGACCATTCTTATTGCTGTATTAGCTTTAATTTTAAGTGTATTGTGGTGCAACTTATAACATGAATGGGTTCGTACCATTATTTATGAAAATGATTGTTTTCACAGGTAGATGTTAAATGAAGCTGTGTTACATGCATGCAAAGCAAAAAATAATTTCAACAGGGACAAAAAGAGAATCCACCACTACAGAGTAGAAATTGAGAAGTTGTTAGTGCAAAACTGCTATGGAGCAAAAATGTGCTGCAGGAACAGTGTCACTAAGATGGCAACCAATGTAGCAACGGTTGATGCTGTGGAAGTCGTGTTTGGAGCTGCTGTGGAGACTGATCTGAATGTCACAAAGTGAACATTCGCGCCCGCCACTTGATCCAGGTCTGGAACTCAGACACTCGGGCATAAACCTCAGGAAAACCAGCTAGGGCACAAGGTATTCCAAAACTGGTAATGCCAGCCTGGATCCACATTGAGGATTGTTTGCATTGCAAAGGTCCACCGGAATCCCTCTGAAAACGGAGACCACGCAAGCCGTGAAGTAATGCTACTGGTAACGTGCACAGAATGAGACTGGAGTTGTTAGCATAGCCAAAGATCCTTTTATACTAAAGAGTGCATTTCAAGCAGTGCCAATGGTATGAAACCGTACACACTTTCTGGGCTAGATTTATCAAGCCGTTTGGTCAAATTGGTCGCAAAGACAGACGTAACCGATGCGGGCTATTTACAAACAGGGCGCACTTAGGTAAAATCGCAGATTGTCTGCCACATGAGCGAGAAGAGACAAGTTGCGCTTTCAATATGCGTTCGTGGGAGGGTCTTGGGGAAAGTGGGAGTTTCACCCAAAAAGGTGGGAGGATAAACGCAAAGTACCCCGTAATTATATATTCCGTGGTATTTACAAAGACTGTCAGTAAGAGCGCGCCTCTATTCTGCGGGGGAAATTCTCCGCCTCTTAAAAGCAGGTCTAAACCAGCCGCAATAGAGTTTCCTCGTAGACCTTTATGCCGCTGGTGAAATGGCAACAGTAATTTGAGCAAGACGAAGACATAGGCGAGGCTGAAAATATTTTTAACACAAGAATCGCACTTTGTCAGTGAACACAACATAATTTAGCGTTACAGATCAAGCAGCCGTGCAATATTAGAGTTACTGGAAGAAATCAAAGATGACATTGAATCTCCCACTCAGCGTTCACATCCCATTCCAGCAGTTGTTAAACTCCTCGCTACATTACAAATATTGGCATCAGGATCATTTCAAACAGTCATAGCATCAGCAGTGGGAATATCGCAGTCTGCACTCAGCCATATCATAGCACCAGTACCGCTTTGCTACAGCACAATTTACGGTATAGTGGGTGGAGAAAGACGCTGATTGCCTGATGGGTGTCAGGGTTGATAAATACTACGCAAACTGTGGAAGCATAGCGTGCGCTATTACCGACCTCGCATAAACAGACGCAGCGCAAACTGCGCTAGTGTTAGTAAATCAGGCCCTCAGTCTCCTAAATGGAAAGTTATATTTGAATAATGTTATGTTCTTTTGCTTATGTTATATATTTACACCGCTGAAAGACATATTTAGCATCACGGAAATTAGTTTTGTCGGGCCGTTCATGAACATTGGCTGACGTTCTGTGTTGCCAAATCTTGCGAGAGTTTGGTCCTGAGACAGAAACAGGTCTCAAACAAAGTTATTTTTCTCCTGATGTCTGCCATTTTAGTGTCAGAATGTTCTGGAGATATGTTGCTTGTGAGAAATGGGTCCAATATCTACTTTGGTGACTATGGAACAAAAGGATCGCTCATAATCTGTGTTCACGTTCACTTCTCCCATTGGAATCAATACACTTGGGCCTGCCGCTAGTCTCCTAAAGAGGCGTGGCAGTGGCGGTGCCCACATGACACAGATACAGGAAACTACCTCAAGTTGGGGAGTCTCGGTTCTAAACCGTCTCTGGCATAGCACATTCACATTATGGTGCGGAAATTGGTAAGCAGGTATATAATAAGTGATAGTGTTTTATCTAAATCTATTAGTATAGCACGACAGATATATTCAAATATGACAACCATTTATTATTCTAACCTGGCATGCTCCTTTTGTTCTCTTGTCCTGCACAAATCATTTTGCCAGTGATATTGATTTGTTGGCAGTTGAAACTGCACTGCTTTTCTCCAATGACAGGAATCTGAACCTCCTGCAGTGTGTCAAAGGCTACGTTGGGCTCTGTGGGAGAGAGGAGTCAGCACATCTTCTGACAATGTAATAGTTTTCTGCCCAATGAACATGAATTTGTTCATTTGACAGTGCAACCTGTACCTGAGTTGCCAAGAAAGGGATGGAGAGAGGAAAAGAGGGTGATAGAGCAGATTTACTGTCAGGAAACAAGACTAATGCCTAATATCCTAATATTCTTCTGTAGCTGTGTGCCTGTGCATTCTGTGTGGGGTACGAGCCTCTCTCATGCTTGTCAGGCATGGCACAAGCATGCAATTTTATACATACTGTTGGGACCAGAACAGTCCGGAAATCCCACTTGGGCTCTGATGTCCAATCATACTTCTGTGGTGACTGGCGCGTTGACATTTTTCAGGAGGTGTGAGATGCGTCTATCACTCCAGCAAATCATCTGTGCAGCTCTGCAGAAGCTTTTCAGCCAAGCAGACAGGTCTGATGTAGTAAGTGAAATGGACAGTGCTGCTGAGCTTCATTAGGGCAATGTCGTTTAAAAATTTGGTGTTGTTGTCAGGATGGACGATGATCTGGGACACGGTCTGGCTCACTTCATGAACATTAGGGCCAGACTGAGTCACTCTCAAAATAAAGAAATTAATACCATGATAACATCTAAATAAATGTTGATAGATGTAGCGTTATAGTTAAAAAAATAAACAAAAAAGCAACCCAGCTTCCCTGGCCTAAATAGACAGAAATAATAACAATACATATAAACCATGATAATATCTCGTGAATGTTGATTAAAACAGCGGTTATAGGGCTAAAATACCAATAATAAAACTGTCACAGATTTCGAGTGTTTTTTCTTTCGTCGATATTCAGCAGTGAGGGATTAATATGAATGTCTAACGGACGGACCCCCTCGTTGAAAAACAACGCCAAGGGTACACCTCTTTCATTGAAACTTGACGCCAGGGTTCCTTGACCATGCGTCATACATTTGACAAGTAGGGTGTGAGACTGTTCCCGAGCAAGAACAATCTTTGAGTTTTGTTGGTGGCCATGATGTTGTGGCCCTCTTCCCCATGGGGTTCGGGAAAAGTTTGATTGTCCAGCTCGCTCCGTTAGTGGTGAAGGAGTTGGCTAAGGCGAACGCTAGCGATGCTAAGCAGACGTCACGACCAAACGTTAGCGATTTGTTATGGCAGATCCAGAGTGGCCCTGGGCATATCCAATAGTTTTAAACTTCAACAGAGTACCCGCCTTTAACCCTTACGTTTCCTCCCGTCGACCATGCACTTGTTGTCCTCCCTGCTCAAAATTGACCCGGTCTGTTTTGCCAGTTTATAAAGCATGAAGTATAAATTATTACCCAATTCTGTTACATCTTCTTAGCCAACTTCTTTCCAACCTATTACCACTAGTTTTACACTTATGTTTTTAATATATGGTCAAAAAAACGCATTTATGTAAAATTATACGTAATTTCTGAGTTAAAAAAAGAAGCTGAAATTATGAATTATTTTGACTAACAGTTTCAATCAACAGGAACATATGCTGGTTATCACAGACTGGTATAAGTCAAAGTTTAGTCAGGATACGGTTTTGAAACTATTTCAATTTTTTTTTTTTAATGGCAGCCAATAATCACACTTGTCCTCTGTTTTGCCTATTAAAGTATACATTCTATTTTACACCTTCTTGACAACTTCATTCCAACTCATTACCACTATTTTTACACTTATTTTTGGAATTTATGGTAAATAAACTTAAAGGAGAACTCCAGGCAATTTTTACGTTAATCTTGTTCGCAATATGTATAGGAGTACTGTCGATAGCAAAAGAAACGAGCCGAATCGGTGCTAGCAACATGGAGCTGCTGCAGCTAATGCCGAGAGCTCCCACTCAGCTAAAACGGCAGTTATGGGGGCATAAGATAAAGAGTGTCTTTGTGCCTCTTAACAGACAAAAAATGCAATTAAAATGTCTGTGCAACATGAACGGGGCCCTTACATGACAACAAGATGCGTTTAGCAACTTAGCCATTGTTTAAATTCACCTACCCTCTTAGCTGCTAGCTGCCTTCTGGGATGAGTGAGTGTGTTCAGCCAGGCTCCGGTAATAATCATCGCAGCAGTTCCATGTGTATGTGTAGCATATATATCCATTTTGTGTGCTGTCGTTGGTGAATATGAGTCTCTGCAGTGGCGAATTGCGTGGTAGTTTCCTTAGCCAGGCTAGCAGCCCCGACCGGGCATCCTTCTTTCCTCCCCCGCCTACCTCGCCGCCGACAACAATCCACAGGCGCCTGCTGGTCTGGTTGATGTCCTCCAGAGGACACTTCATGCTTTCACGGCGAAATTTTGAAGTTTATTCCCCTCTCAAAAATAGGTAATTGAGCACTGTAGTGGTTATGATCATATCAGAGACTATGTAACTACATGGAAACAGACCAAATGATGCCTGTTTCTTGTAAAGTAACTAGCATTACAGAAAGCTGTAGCCTTGCACTGAAGCCCCGTGGGAATTCAGTTGTAGCAGGAAAAGGTAAACAACGGAGCGTAGTATGTGAAGAGTAAAGAACGGAGGTGTTCACAAGGGAAGAAGCTTGGAGTAACGTAACTATGGAGCTAGAGCTAATCTTCCATAACGCAATTCGTAATAGTATTACAAGAAACCGGCATCATTTGGTCTGTTTCCATGTAGTTACATAGTCACTGATAGGATCACTTCAGTGCTCAATTACCTATTTATGAGGGGGGAATAAACTTCAAAATTTCGCCGTGAAAGCATGAACTGTCCTCTGGAAGACATCCACCAGCGGCAGGCGAGGGAAGCGGGGAGGAAGTAGAAGGATGCCCGGTCGGGACTGCTAGCTTTATGTTAAGAGGCATAAAGACACTCTTTATCTTATGCCCCCATAACTGCCGTTTTAGCTGAGTGGGAGCTCTCGGCATTAGCTGCAGCAGCTCCGTGTTGCTAGCACCGATTTGGCTCGTGTTTTTTTTGCTATCGACAGTACTCGTATACATATAGAGATCAAGATTAACGTAAAAATTGCCCGGAGTTCTCCTTTTTAATTTAATGAAATGATACCTAATTTTTGGAGTAAAATAAGCATAAATTATCAATTATTTTCATTATAGTTATGATCAGATGAATCTGTTTATGGATAATCACTGACTGGTATAGATTAGTGATTTGTCAGGTTACTGGTTTGAAATCATTTTATTATTTTTAATGGCAGCCAATAATCACACCTGGTGTCTTCCCAGGTCAAAAGTGACCTGGTCTGCTTTGCGTGTTTATAAAGCATACAATTATAATGTATCACTCAATTCTGTGTTACTACTTTTATCCAACTTTATTCCAACTCATCACAACTTTACACTTAATTTTTCCATTTATGGTCAACAGACCTCCTTTACATGAAATGATACCCAATTTCTGAGTAAAATGAGGATCATCAATCATTAGTTGTTTTGGATTGATGGCTGGTATGTGACAATTATTAGCCAGATCAAAATTAACTGATGCAATTGTATTCACAAACAACGGAGAGCTAACAAAAAGGAAAAAAATTATTTACGGAAGACAGTCTTGTCTCCATTTAGGAAAAGACAAATCAAAGGTGTTATAACAACAAGTTTACAAAGTTTGTGTGCATACGCACAGTTAAATAAGTAAAATTGTGTGTGTGCGTGTGACCTTAACCACCATGATCATGCATGTAACTGTTAAGTCTCAATCAACCGATTACCTCCAACACTGGAAATACCAGCAGTACCAATTCAGACTAAAGCCATTTATTTATTCATCAGATTTGGAGTCTTATTTTAACCCATTGTGACCGATAAAGACAAACAGATGATTATTGTCTTATTTTTATTTCCTTTAGTATTAAGTATATTGTGGTGCAAATGATAACATGAATGGCTTTATGCCATTATTTCTGAAAAAATGATCGGTATTACAGAGAGGATATATGTTAAATGAAGTTTGTGTTGCATTAAAATAGGCCATTCAAAGAAATGTTACAACAGAGACAAAACCATGCTTCAAAGCTACAGTGTGGCGACACTTTCACCAAACAAACTCCGCTAGAATCATTATGATGTTATAAATATAATCTTTGTCAAATTATTTAAAAGACAAGATATCCCAAAACCACAGAAGAAAGTGAGAAGTTGTAAGTTGAAACCTGTGCTATGGCGCTACAATGTGCTGCAGGAACAGTGTCACTAAGATGACAACCATTGTAAGTTCAGTTGCAACAGTTGATGGTGTGGAAGTTGCGTTTGGAGCTGCTGTGGAAGTTGCGTTTGGAGCTGCTGTGGAAGTTGCGTTTGGAGCTGCTGGAAGCTGCTGTGGAAGTTGCGTTTGGAGCTGCTGTGGAAGTTGCGTTTGGAGCTGCTGTGGAAGTTGCGTTTGGAGCTGCTGTGGAAGTTGCGTTTGGAGCTGCTGTGGAAGTTGCGTTTGGAGCTGCTGTGGAAGCTGCTGTGGAAGTTGCGTTTGGAGCTGCTGTGGAAGTTGCGTTTGGAGCTGCTGTGGTGGGCGCTGCTGTGGAAGTTGCTGTGGAAGTTGCGTTTGGAGCTGCTGTGGAAGTTGTGTTTGGAGCTGCTGTGGAAGTTGCGTTTGGAGCTGCTGTGGTTGCATTTCCAGAGACAGAGCTGCGACACACAAAGCTGTTGTCCTGGTCGGTGCCACTGGATCTGAATGTCACAAAGTGAACATTCGCGCCCATCACTTGATCCATGATCCAAGTCTGGAACTCAGACACTCGTGCATAAACCTCAGGAAAACCAGCTACGGCACATGGTAGTCCAAAACTGGTAATGCCAGCCTGGATCCACATTGAGGATTGTTTGCATTGCAAAGGTCCACCGGAATCCCCCTGAAAACGGAGAGACAAAACCCAAACTGTTAATTAATGCTGCAAAATGAGACTGTAGTGGTCTTCTCTAGCCTGGCACACTCTCACTGACTAACATTTTAAGAAGAAAAACAAATCAAAAGTATTCAGTACAGCTGCTTCAAATATTACAATTGGTTATTTTAACCTGGCATGCTCCTTTGTTCTCTTGTCCTGCACAAATCATTTTGTCAGAGATGTTTGCTTCTTGTATTGGGAGGTAGTTGCAACTGCACTGCTTTTCTCCAATGACAGGAATCTGAACCTCCTGCAGTGAGTCAAAGGCGGTACTAGGGGCTCTGTGGGAGAGAGGGAAGGACATTTTTGTTTTTTGGCGTATCTCTTGTCAAAAACGTTTGTTGATCAAAGCCCAACTAGACCTTGTGGAGTCTTCTGACAATGCAATACTTCCTGTATCATATACATGAATTTGTTCATGAGACAGTGCACCCTGTACCTGAGTTGTCAACTATGCGATAGAACAGGAGGGTGATAGAGGATTAATTGCCAGGAAACAAGATTGTAATTTCCCCAGTGGGGATCAATAAACCGTATAAATTAAATTAAAAAAATTAAATTAAGATAAGAGTCTAAAGTAATGCTAGCAGCTCTGTAAAGCTTAATTTATGTTCGCCGCGGTGTTCCAGGCGTGAGGTGCGTGCACCATAAAATGACATCACCACAGCTGTCGTTTCTGCATTTACTATGGACCCCACACAACTTCTAGGCAAGACCTGCCCTTCAATAGCATTCACACACTACTGTTGGCCAGACATCCATGCTTACGCAATGACCAATCAGCTACCCTAACCTTAACCACTCAAGGTCAATGCCTAACCCCAACCAATCAAACTGCTTCTTAGGGCAGTACATTCATAATAACGCATTGTTTCCAGCGCGAAGGCTCCGCAAGCAGTCGCGGCGCATGGTTGTGCAGCTCTGAATTTTTGTAATCTGGTGTGCTGCGCTTTTAGTTCAATACATTTTGCTAGAGAGTGTGGAAAAACATGAGAGATTGTTTTCTCAAAGCTAAAAAAAAACTCTTCATGGAAAGTGTTCTTCAGTGTTACAGGCAGACAGTAATTTCGATTTGGAGATAAACAACAGTCACATTAATGATTACCGTAGATAATTGTAATGTTTTGCAGTACATCTGTGTTTAACATGGATGTGTTTACTACTGTTGCCAGGCAGCCTGCTTTCCTTTACTTCCAGTCTCTTCTTCTCTACTACTTCTTGCTAATTTACAGATATTTTTGTCTGTACGCCCTCTGGTGTTTCGGAGAATACTGCAAAGAACAATGCGTTGAGCATAAATGTCTCTGTGCATGCTAAATCCTAATGTCAATATGTTAACATGCTCACAATGACAATACAGTAACATGATGATTAGCAGTTACTTTATTGGGTTGTGATGCCAATACTCACCATCCTTTCCAAGTCTGCCCCAGCCAGTGGCCCAGCAGGGGGTGGAGTTGTAAAACTGGCTGAAGTTACTTGCCAGGCAGACAGGTCTGATGTAGTTAGTGAAATTGACAGGGCTGCTGAGCTTCATTAGGGCAATGTCGTTGTTGAACGGCATATTGTTGTACTCGGGATGGACGATGATCTGGGACACGGTGCGGTTCACCTCATGAACATTGGGGCCAGACTGAGTCTCTCTTCCGAAGTAGAGAATCCATACACTAGGAAGGTGTCTGGATGAATTCAAAAAAAGACTAATTATGAAGAAAACTAACAGGTTGCATCAAGTTTTATCAGAACTAGACTGGTGGTGTATCAGTAACAGTGTATCATCCTCAGTTCAGTAAAAGCAGACTGCTAAAAAAAAAAAGCAAAGCAAGAGACTGACCCCCACCACTCTACTCCGGTTTTCCAAGAAAGGACAGAACTAGACTCAACATAAGAAGCCCAGAGGACCTGAGCTGACTTAAACCATGTCTTGGGTGCACTTTTTCTAATCTGAATCCATAACTTAAAGAAGTGGCTAACAACTCAGCAATGTCAACATTACTTTAGGCACTAAAGCCCTATTCACACGGGATAAGTATTACCTGGTGACCTCCAGTCATTTGTAATAATTGCGGAGGTTATCTGTGATCTTAATCCCGTGCGAATCGGTCATGTCTGTAATTTGTAAAGTAATAATTCCCCCGCAAATGACCTACCATATTTCGCCGAAAACGGAGGTCCTGTGATAATATTAGTCCCGTGCGAATCTGCATCTCTGATTTGTCCAGGATTTGGTGGGGCTTTTTTGTTTTTTCAAGGTACCTATTTCCTTCTTTTGCGCCTTTTTATCCATCTTTCGCGAAGAATGGAGGGTGCGTTGGAGTGTTTTGACAGTGTTTTGGGTGCTGGATCATGTTGCTATACATCATATACAATTTGCAGAAAGAGAGAGATGAAAACCACCACAAGTGCGAAGACAAAAATAATGATTAGGCGATGGATGACATGTATAGCAGCATGCGGTTAGTATATTTTTTATGTTTGTATCATACATCTAGAGCAGGGGTCGGCAACCTTAGGCACGCGTGCCACCATGGGCACGAGGGACCTTAACCAATGGCACACTGGCAATATGTGTGCAAGAGAGTTATTGGTGTGTTGAAATCATGGTTGAAATGCTGAAGTACTCTCTCATCCGCATGCCAAATTACAACGTTCACAGTTGCGCGACCTCATAGGTGCCGATACCGTGGGTGCTCCGGAGCTCGAGCACCCACGGAAAATACTGAGCACCCACGTGTGCCAGACTGCCAGTTCATTTTTACATTAATTTAATATTAAACATTGCAGGTGGTGCTAAGTGGAGCGTCTGACATAGTGTGATTGGTCATGGCGGTGGCATTGATTTATAATTTCCCACAAAGCTGATTAAACTTCTCATCTCCAATCCTATCTGTATCTGTGAGAAGTGGCGCTGTCCTGAGTTTACGGCTTTAGTATGGCGTGTGTGTTCGTGTCGGCCGCTGTCCATTTCCTAAGGTTCTGAAATGCAAACATTTTTGACAACTTTTTTTTTGAAAGGAGGAAAACATCAATCGGCGCCTGTGCGTGACCTGTTATTTACGGTAGTCTGACTCATATCTCTGACCGGGAACAATACAAAGAGGATTACCAACGGCTGCTGGGGCAGATGAACTAACGCTAGTCTTGTTACTGTAAGGAGGCTACAATTAAACCTTCGTGAGTTAAAAGCCAATACTTATCAATGCACTCACCTGTGTAGACCGGCATAAACGTGTAGAAAGCGATATTTCAATATGCTCTGTCTGCTCAGTCCACCGCGCTGTTTTACGCAAACGCAGCTCTATACTCTGCAAATAGCACATTTTTACAAAATAAGCTAAAACAAAAGCTGTCGGTTTGTAGTCTGTTTCTTAGTTTGCAGGGAATCTTGAAATTTGGACAAATTCTTATAAACTTAAGCTGTCTGAAGAAACCATCTGCTCCACTGGAGCAGTAAATATGGATGCATTTTAAGACCAAAACAAATACATGTGGCTACTTAATATGCACGTGAATGACGCAATCGTTATGTTCGTGTTCTTCATTCTCGATAATGATGCTGGTTGTGTTATAATTATTTTGCCACAGCATCGTTTCATTATCAGTCCATTCATTATTAAAGCTAGGCTTTTCCACAACTTTTCGCTTCAGGCTCTTTGACAGTGATATTTTTGTCAGCCCATTTTCCACCAATCAGGACTGCATACTAAAACCATGTTTCAATAATAATAATAATAATAATAATAATAATAATAATAATAATAATAATAATAATAATAATAATAATAATAATAATTACAAGGTCCTGATTATGAGAAATAAATGTTATCAAATGTTGCTATGGAATAAAATTACAGATTCCCTGGATATTACATTTTGATGTGATGTCATAATAAAATGTAATGTTAACATGGCACACTAATAAACAAGAAATTTTGAAAAGGGCACTTAATATCAAAAAGGTTGCCGACCCCTGATCTAGAGATAATGACAAGACCTCTCCAAACAATAGATTTTAACCTAGTGAAATGTTTGGTTTTATCCATCTAACCGGACCCTGCTTGACACCACCCGGAGAAAAAAGTGAGAGAAAGAAATAGGAGAGGTCGCAGTTCGGACGATGACTGACTACCCGGTTGAGATTGTGTGTGTCCTCGAGATCTGACCACACACAAACACACGTAGCAGAGCTACCCACACCCATGTTTCTACTGTTGCTTAATGTCAGTAAATTTGAGTAAAATCATAGGCTTCGCTTATCCTGTTCGAATGCGCCAGATGAAAATCAGACGTGGGTGGGTAATTTATAATTCACACGAGGTCCCTAGGTAATACTTATCCCGTGCGAATAGGGCTTAAATTTGCTGCCATCTTGTCTCTCCTGCTCTGTGTTCTTTGTGCTCTGCCTGTGGTGTCTGTTTCACTATTGTATAGTTAGGGAAATAGTATGTTGCTTGTTATCGTCCTAGCAATGTTTTTGTTCATGTCCACAATGTATGGCTTTGTTATTACACCCTGTTTATCTGGTCGGACAGTTCAGCTGTGTGTGTATTTGTGTTGATCTCACCCAACTGTTCTTGTTTTTATGTTATTGTCTGTTAGCATTAGTATAATCAACTTTTATTGTATAGGGCCACATGTGTATGTATTATTGATAGCTTAATCGTTTTATCTCATTTTAGGATGAGCTCTTACCACCAGTCCAGGGACAGCGGATGTAAAATAGCCTTCAGGCTAATTCTGGCACATTTTACTTTTATGTATTAGTGTGCATTGTCCCTGCCAAATAAACCTGAAATGAATGAATGAATAAATAAATACATTTCAGGTTGGATCAGACTTAAATTGCCATGGGTTGCTCTGTGCAGAAATTGGATCAAACCTCAGGACCTGAAGGGATCAAAAACAGTCACAGCAACATGCTGTTAATTTGGTCAGGCAGTCGAATCTTTCAGTTGGTTTCAGTTGAGTGTTGTAGTAGCTAGTAACCACAAGAAGCACAGTTGTTGTTGTTCTTGTTGGAGCATTATCTATCTGCACTCTTTTTATTATTAAAGCTGTTTTGTTATCATTGCTGTATGATTTAGTAGAATTTAGTTTTTCTGCGAGCATACAGCTAAGTAAGCTAACTAACACAGGCTAATGGTCTGCATTGTTGCTAATACAACATTCTAAGCTAACATGTCAAATTACTGTTGGTCAAAGAAACGGTTATGTGTTTTACTCTTTTCACTTATGGACTCTGGTGAATGTTTACCAGAGTCATTATAACCTAAAGATCAAAATGGGTTAACTGACCCAAATGTCAACAATGGTGTCGGTTTTACCTCCGTTAAAGGTGCTCTAAGCGATGTTGGGTGACATCACGTCTTGTTGACGTTCGAAGTATTGTCAAACAAAATGGAGGCTAGCTCGCCCCTCCCTCCTCCTTCTCATCCTGTCCCCTCCCTTCCGTGCACTAACCCCCCAACCCCCACCCCCAAATCCTTCTGGTCGGTTATTGGCTGGAACATGGTTTATGTTTCGGGGTGCAGGTTGGCGCAGTTTGTTTTTGTTGCCGTTTGTGGAGCCTGGGCTGTCCACAGAGACCGCATTTTTTTACAGTGTGTTCAGGGGACAGGCAGCTAGCAGATAATGAGGAGAGGTTTGCTCTATGTGACAAAAAATGTTGTAGCCTAAAAAACACGTGACATCGCTTAGAGCACCTTTAACACAGCTCATTTGTCTACTATTATAGACATGACTAACTCATGTATGTGTTGTTTATGTGCATTGTAGCCCCAGAAAAACAATTGTACTGTTCTAACAAAGAAAAGTTAGACTCCTGTAATGGTGACGTAAACCAGGCAATGGCTACCAATTTTATATTCGCTAATAGTGAAGAGTGACTTTGTTCCTATCATAGGGTTTCCCATCACCAAGTTCAGTAAGGCAACAGATGCAGGTGCTAGGAGTTTCTCTTACATTATGATGCAGTGGGCTGCTGTGAGTACCCACTGGGCACTGATGAGGGTCCCTCCACAGATGTGAATCGCTGCAAAATTAATGTGAATGCTGACCTGCCAGGGCCATGCCCCAGCTGTGGCATTCTCACCACCCACTATCCTTGTGTTCAGACGTGCCAGCCCACAATCTGACAGAGCAAAGACATTGGTGTGTCAATACACATGATGTTAATTGAGGCTGTATCATATGTGAAGTTAAAAGTGTTTTCATTTGTAGCTGTGTTCATTGTTGTTACAGTGCATCTCTGGAATATATAACATGGGACTGTGCTTACCCTGAGCCTTTGACCCTGTAGGAAAGAGATAAATAGTTGGTGACATCTGTATGACTCAGTGTTTGTGTGTTTAATGTTAGACCTAGCAAACCTTTCCAAAGTTTGACTCAATGTGGCGCTGTATTTGATCTCTGCCATGCAAACGAAATGCTGACATTTAATAAGTTGTGCAAAAATTATAGAAGGCAAGTTTTACATCAGTGGACAGTTATATTAATTCCAGAGGTGGTCAAAAGAGTACACTTACTCTCACGCTCCTGGTAAAACTAAAGATTGAAATCTCATGGCCAAAATTCCAAATGAGTTGTTTTTGTTTATCATGCTTTTTCGTAACCAAATTGATTAGTCTTAATTGCTGAAGACTGTAGCTCGGAGGCTTCCCCAGGGTTACTAGTGGAGTGTTTTATTTAATATTTTAAATCCAGTTTTATAACAAATTAAGAAAGGGAATTAAAAAAATGGGCAAGATGGACTGTCTCCATCCCAAGATTTTTCTGATTAAAGTACAAAAAACCATTGACAATCTGGTTCCCAGTCTAAATGTTTAGAGGTTTGTTGTTATTTGCCGTGACTATGCATAATATTGATGTTTGTTGGTAATGTGGAAGAAAAAGTTCTTTCAGGTCCAATTCTGTGGCTGGTTCAGATGAGTTTTATTCACTGCACAGTGGAGACAGAAGTTCACAAGAAGATGTATAATTCACTCTGACTAGAGTAAGTTTCTGACCAGGTTTTATACAAAGTTACAGGAAACCCAGGTCTGGCAGGGTCAGACCTGGGTTACCTGACACCGTTAAACACTTCTTTTGTCAATTTAAACCAAGCCAGTCCATGCAGGTGATGGTCACGACAACCCAGGAGCAATGCATACTAATTACCTCAAGTACTGGAAATTACCTCAAGTACTGGAAATAGGTGGGGTGGTTAACACTAATATTCAGTGAACAGCTAATGTTGTTCAACACTCCTGTCCAGGGGGTCCGTTTCAGAAAGCAGGTTTAGTGAAAACTGAGTTTGTTAACCCTGAGATGAGGGAAACTCTGGGCTTTCTGTTTCAGAAAGAGAGGTAACTTAACCTCCGAGTCAGTTACTATGGTAACCGAGTCTCTGAACCTAACCTGGTCGGGAGCAGGTTTTCTTCAATAAACCTCAAGTTTCTCTCAGTCTCCTCCCTCTGACACAGCACTCTTTCATTTCCTCATTCATTCAGTATATCAGGTGCATTTTAGTGCAGTTTATCTGCATGAATAAAAAAATAGGGTTGGTTTATTAAGTATGTTAGGGAGACTATACTTTTTATTTTTTTATTTTTTCTCAAAACATGGCATTTCCTTTTGTCAACGATCCCGTTGATGAAGAAGCTGTATTACTTTTCAGGCAGTTAAACACATGTCAGGAGATGATATTGAGGCCCCAACTATAGATGCATTTTCATTTCCAGATACTAGCCTACCTATTTGAACGGTATCGTTTTTCTTCCAGGTCTATCAGTTATGTAGCCTACATAACCTTATCCGTCCTCGTATCGCTAACGTCGCCCATCGTGGACATGCTCTTAAATCCCAGCAGATTCCTTGTGTCGCATTACGTTTTTTTGCAAACGGCTGTTTTATTTACAACATTGGTGATGCGGAGCAGGTTAGTAAAGCCACTGTAGCAAAGCGGCATCAGAAGAGTGTGACTCGCTCTGAAACGTTTTTTGAATGTTTTTGTAGTATTCCCTGGACACAAACCAGTAAGAGCCATTAAAAAGGAGTTCCACAGGATTGCAGGTGAATGATGTAAACTCATTGAAATAAAAGATTATTGTAGGATTGCACCTAAATGAAATAGATTATAGGTTCAGTAGGCGGCTACCATTTCACCAGTAATATTATACTTATGATTAAATACGATATTAATACACTATATTGGAACTTATAATTTTCTCCCACGCAAATTCTCTCTCTTTTGCAGCAGCCGCTGTGTTGGTTTTTTAACAAAATATATGTTCAAACTCACTGTATGTACGCATGAGTATTTCTGCCGACCAGTTTGTTTTGTGGTTGTTACCATGGTGAATCGTAGTATCATGGCCCCATTCATGCTGCCTTGTTATAGTGGTGTGCACGTGTTTAACTCTGAGTGAACCTACTTGGAGTTGATTGAACCAACTCAAATCAGCTGTTCTGGAACCGAAAACTCAGAGTTCCCCATCTCAGGGTAAATCAACTCAGAATTCAGGTTTAGACTCAAGTTTGTTAAACCTCCTTCCTGAAACTAGCTCCTGCTGTCCACAACCATAACTAGTGTTTGGTAGCTACTTGAATTCCTCATTTTCTAGTAGGCTCTACTGCAGTTTGAAATGCAGGCTACAGAAGGCCGCTTAAAAAAAAAAAAAAAAAAAAACAGGTGCCTCAGTGTTCCCATCCATGTGCACAAAAGTTCGGTTCACTTTAGGTGACCCAAATATAGGAAGTGAACCAAAAACTGAAAATTTACTAGCCTGCAATTTCAACCTTGCACACAATTTAGGGACTTGTATATGATTTAAAGGACCATAACTTTCAAATCCATAACCAATATGACTGTACATCACTGTGTTACGACACATCCAAATATCTCATCTAGGCCGCCCCCTACTTTACTCTGTCTTGTCAGTCAATTTATGAACTTATTTTATAGTACACTAATGATAAAATCACTAATTATAATATTGCTAATATGTTGTAAGCATTTAAAACATGTAATTGTTTAACAGTAAAATAACTGATAATTAAAGTTTAATTAACTATAATTTTACACTTTAGTAAAGATGGTTTTAAAAAACTGTTTCCCATTGTTTTAACTGTGTTTAAAAGAAACAGGAATTTCAACATAAAACGATCCAGCACCAAATCTGCAGGTACATTCTTAAAAATGACCATAAAGTCGGATCAAAACCTCTCTAACACTGTTAACAAAAACTTTAAAAGAGAGGCTGTATTGGTTTGACAAGTTGGTTTGAGAATAAACTAGTAACTCAGTATAAAAGCTCACCTTGCCCAGTGAGGACCGCACACATCAGCAGTATCCTTCCAGTCCAGGCTGCCATCATGTGCTGTCACGAACTTCTTGTCTTCAGTAAGCGCAGAGAGTCCTGCTGATTTAGCTTTTATCTAATAAGTACAGTGACCCCTCCCTAGGGGTGTGTGTGTGTGTGTGTGTGTATGTGTATGTGTATTTGGTGTTCCTTGTTCCTGCTCTTTTTGGCATAATGGCTGGCAAAGTGTTGAGAGCAAGCTGTTTCCAGTCATACCGCAACAAACTCCCAGAAAACTGCAGGTCCACTGCAACTATTAGTTCTTTTAAATTGAGGCTGAAACCTTTTCTGTTTGAAGCTGCGTTTTATGGTACGATTTCATGTGACAAATAAAATGTATTTATTATAATTGTTAATTTCTTGCACTGTAACTTTAATTCAAAAGTGTGTGTGTATTTTTATGTCAGGAAAGTACAATGGTATGATATATTGCAGGTCTCAGCTGTGTTGCTAACATGTTGCTAATACAACATTGCTAACATGTCACATTACGTTTTGTCAAAGTAACGGTTATGTGTTTTACCCTTTTCTCTTTTACTCTCATGGACTCTGGTGTATGTTTACCATATTACAACCTAAAGATCAAAATGGACAGAGCTTGAATATTATAGATATAACTAACACATTTGTGTTTTATGTTCATTGTAGCTGTAACTGACTCACCTATTGGAAAAGTGTCCTTTAACTCATCCGTTTGTAAGATCCGTGCTCTATTTCAATGTGATTTTGTTTCTGTTTCACCTGGAATAGCTCATTGAAAAAATCATGTAAGCAGTTTATGCTGGAAAAAGGTTTGGACTCTCCCACAAAAATTCCTTTTTGTCAATAAGGTTAAAGAAGTTTCATTCAAAATGATTGATCGGGGCTATCCGGTTAGATCCTTTTTTTTTTCTTTTTTGTCAACTTCAAAAATGATATTGACCTGAGATGTGCCTTCTATGACTCTCATACTGAAACTGTTGCATCTGTTCTGGAGATGTATACATACCCACAAACTGTGGCAAGATATTTGTAGATTTGTCTTGAATAATATTACCTGTAACTTTTGAACTTTTACTGGAAAATGTAATATTTGGTTTTGTCAGATATACTATACATGAGAGAGAATATTTTCTTATCAATCTCATAATAATCTTTGCAAAGTTTTAGATTCATAAATGTAAATTTGCCAAAATAAAACCTTACTTTATTGTATTCAAAAAGACAAATGGAGCTATACATTAATTACTTCATCAAAAAAAAAAGCCATTAAAACTAAGATTGTGCTCCCTGTTTAAGGTTTTAAATTAATTTTATTCTCATTTCTTTGCTGACCTTTTGTGGCACACTACTACGCTGTGACAATTTGAGTGAGTGTGTCAGAGTTGGGCAGAGGTTGAGGGAGACATGAACGGAGCGCTGTAGCGTCTGTCTGCACGCAGAGCAAGAGCTTTTCAGAGGGCACATGAATAAACTGTGTGAGAAGGGTTATTATTGCACGTTAATATGGATAAAAGCAAACCTGCAAATGCATTTTATTGAGCACGGAATAGGTTTTTGTTTTCTCTGTGCTCAAAACGGTTCACACAATTAACAATTACTTGCTCAGGAATGAGGCACATATATAACTCCATACATAAGGAAGTCTAATCAGTCAACAATATCTGTATTGTTTTTTTAGTCAGTGATTAAAATGTAATGTGTCAAATGTAGTTTTATTTGGTTGCTTGTTAACATCCACTTCCTAATTTTTTCACGGACCCCCATACATTCATGATATGGAGAGGTGGAAAGTAACTCTGTATGTGTAACTGTCCATAAAATATGCCCAGCAGCACCTTTTTTAAATGTAAGTAATTAACACGTTATATCTCGTTTATTCGGTCCGTACAAAAACCAAGGTGTTAAAAAAATGACCCCTTGTGGTCTTCATCACTGTACAATCTCATTCCTTTTTAGAGACTAATGAAACTACTTTTTCTATCCTGTCTGTTTTGAAACATTTTTAACTAGATGTTAGGTTGAATAATGCCAGGTGAAGGTAGACTTTCTGGTTAGATTACAGACTTCTCCGTCAGCAAGGTTTGTTTCGTCAGTGCATAAAGGTAAGATGCTCAATGATTTAGAATAACACCTTTTTAGATTTCTGGAAATTTAAAGGTCAGACTTGAAACAAGTACAGTCCTGCTGTCTCTCTAACTGTTGAATGAGTTAACACACATATTGAAAATGTGTATATTGAAAAATCGGTTCCCTTGGGTTGCTGCTGTTTATAGTGGCCCATTATGGTCTATCCAGGATATGTTCATTCTGTCTTATTTTTGCCATGAATTATAGGCTGCTTATGTCCAAACTAATGTTGAGCTCGTGAGCAGGCGTGTGCAAAGGCACGGTACATTATATGCAGTCACAGCCTGCATGTATTAGGAGAGCTCAGTGCCCTACGCTCTATTGTAGTTTATCATTCACTTAAGTTCTATTAAATGATATATTTTAATGTGACCTTTCCAATATTTTAAGCAATGCTTGAGCCCTACTGTGGTCTTACAGTGTGTCATACTTAACCTTAACCACCATGATCATGCATGTAACTGTTATGTCTCAATCAACTGATGTAGCTTACTGTAACACTTTCCAGTTACTCCCAACACTGGAAATACCAATACCAGCAGTACCAATTTAGACTAAAGTCATTTATTTCTTTATCAGATCTTGATTTTAGATTTGGAGTCTTTTATTTTAATCCATTGTGACCGATAAAGACAAACAGATGATTATTGTTTTATTTTTATTTACTTACATTATTTCTGAAAAATGATTGGTATTACAGAGAAGATATATGTTAAATGAAGTTTGTGTTTCATTAAAATAGGCCATTCAAAGAAATGTTACAACAAAGACAAAACCATGCTTCAAAGCTACAGTGTGGCGACACTTTCACCAAACAAACTCCGCTAGAATCATCATGATGTTATAAATATAATCTTTGTAAAATTATTTAAAAGACAAAATATCCCAAAACAACAGAAGAAGAAATTGAGAAGTTGTAAGTTGAAACCTGTGCTATGGCGCTACAATGTGCTGTAGGAACAGTGTCACTAAGATGACAACCATTGTAAGTTTAGTTGCAACAGTTGATGGTGTGGAAGTTGTGTTTGGAGCTGCTGTGGAAGTTGCGTTTGGAGCTGCTGTGGAAGTTGCGTTTGGAGCTGCTGTGGTTGCATTTCCAGGGACGGAGCTGCGACACACAAAGCTGTTGTCCTGGTCGGTGCCACTGGATCTGAATGTCACAAATTGAACATTCGCGCCCATCACTTGATCCATGATCCAAGTCTGGAACTCAGACACTCGGGCGTAACCATCAGGAAAACCATCTAGGGCACAAGGTATTACAAAACTGCTAATGCCAGCCTGGATCCACATTGAGGATTGTTTGCATTGCAAAGGTCCACCGCCATCCCCCTGAAAACGGAGAGACAAAACCCAAATTGTTAATTAAGGTTGCAAAATGAGACCGTAGTAGTCTTCTAGCCTGGCACACTCTCACTGACCATAACATCTTTAGAAGAAAAACAAATCAAAAGTATTCAGTACAGCTGCTTCAAATATTACAACAATTGGTTATTTTAACCTGGCATGTTCCTTTGTTCTCTTGTCCTGCACAAATCATTTTGTCAGTGATGTTTATTCCTTGTATTGGGAGGTAGTTGCAACTGCACTGCTTTTCTCCAATGACAGGAATCTGAACCTCCTGCAGTGAGTCAAAGGCTGGCAGGGGCTCTGTGGGAGAGAGGGAAGGAAATAGTTTTTACTTTTGTTGCACAGTTTTGCGGAGATTTATTTTGCAGCGTATTTGTTGATCAAAGCCCAACTAGACCTTGTGGAGTCTTCTGACAATGCAATACTTCCTGTTATCTATCTATCTATCTATCGCCAGGTTAACTGCCGAAAACAAGATAAGAGTCTAAAGTAATGCTAGCAGCTCTGTAAAGCTTAATTTATGGTCGCTGCGGTGTTCCGGGAGTGAGGTGCGCGCGCCATAAAATGATGTTGCCACGGCTGTCATTTCTGCGTTATTATGGAACCCACACAACTTCTAGGCAAGATCCGTCCTTCAATAGCATTCACACACTACTGTTGGCCAGGAGTCCATGCTTACGCAAGGTAACGTAACCCAATTTTGTTCAGGTCATAAACTGTATAATATTAATGGACAAAGCATCCGGTTCGGCCAAGTGCTGCAAATGCGAAGTGCCTAAAACTTGCATTACAAGAATGATGGTCTCGTTGATTTTACAATATGCAATAAAGCAGGGGGTGTTTTAGGGCGTGGCTATGATGTGATTGCCAGTGAAAGTGTGTAATGTAATGTAGAGTGTAAGGGCTCCTCCCTCCTTCCTTTCTCTTGTCTAAAATCGTCACATCTGCAACCAGGATGGCTACGCCCATAACGGGAAACTCAACGACACATAGCAGATTTCCACAAACCAATGGGTGACATCACACATGCTCTGTCCATTAATATTATACAGTCTATGGTTCAGGTCCTATCCCCTGACCAATCAGCTACCCTAATCTTAACCACTCAAGGTCAATGCCTTACCCCAACCAATTGAGCTGCTTTGTAGGGCGGGACATGCCTAGAAGTTACGAGGGATTCATTACGTGTCGTTTCCAGCGCAAAGGCTCCAAAGCTGTCGCGGCGCATGGTTGTGCAGCTCTGAATTTTTTTTAACCTGGTGCGCTGCGCTTTTAGTTAAACACATTTTGCTGGAGAGTGTGGAAAAACATGAGATGGTTTTTTCAAAGCTAAAAAAAACGCTTCATGGAAAGCGTGCTCTTAACAGTGTTACAGGCAGACCGTAATTTCGATTTGGAGATGAACAACAGTCACAATGTAATGTTTTGCGGTACATCGGTGTTAAACATGAAAGTGTTTACTACTGTTGCCAGACAGCCTGCTTTCCTTTACTTCCGGTCTCTTCTTCTCTACTACTTCTTGCTAATTTACAGATTTTTTTTGTCTGTACGCCCTGGTGTTTTGGAGAATACTGCAAAGAACAATGCGTTGAGCATAAACATCTCTGTATAATATGCTAACATGCTCAAAATGACAATACAGTTACATGATGATTAGCAGTTACTTTCTTGGGTTGTGATGCCAATACTCACCATCCTTTCCAAGTCTGCCCCAGCCAGTGGCCCAGCAGGGGGTGGAGTTGTAAAACTGGCTGAAGTTACTTGCCAGGCAGACAGGTCTGATGTAGTTAGTGAAATTGACAGGGCTGCTTAGCTTCATTAGGGCAATGTCGTTGTTGAACGGCACATTGTTGTAGTCAGGATGGATGATGATCTGGGACACGGTGCGGTTCACCTCATGAACATTGGGGCCAGACTGAGTCTTTCTTCCGAAGTAGAGAATCCATACACTAGGAAAGTTTCTGGATGAATTCAAAAAAGACTGGTTGCATCAAGTTTTATCAGAACAGACTGGTGGTGTATCAGTAAATGTCAGCTCCTCAATTCAGTAAAAGCAGATTGCTAAAAAAAAAAAGCAAAGCAAGAGACTGCCCCCCACCACTCTACTCCTACACCTGGGGCCTCATTTATAAAACCTGTTATACAAGAAAAAGTTGCGTGAAGCAGGGTGAAATTTGTCGTCGCAATATTCCTCGCAATAGTCGGGATTTATAAAGAATTTCCATGCGTAAAAATGTTCCCAGTTTTCCGCAACCTTTTGACCACACGTGTGATCGTGCGTAATGCTCTAAAGGTTTTGTAGACTGCGTTTTAGTGAACTCCGATGGTATCCCCGTTTTCCGAACCTAACCCAGTTTTTGTTTTCCTGAACTCAACGATCCCTTTCTTGCTATACCGACCAAGAGCCGGTCGCGGCTCCCGGCGAGGGGCTGCCAGCAACGGGGGAAATGCGTTTTTCCTCCGCTGCTCTCCCCGTGAAAGTGTGTGTGTGTGTGTGTGTGTGTGTGTGTGTGTGTGTTGTGTGTGTGTGTGTGTGTGTGTGTGTGTCTTTATGTGGTCGAGTCTGAGTGTAGGTGTCTGTGTGGGAATGTTGTCTTTCTGCACCTGCTATTCCCACACAAAGTTACCAAATTGTTACATTTCAAGCACTTTCACCTGTTCTGATTAAGTTCTAAAAAATAAGCACCAATAATGATCCAAAATCTTGTTTCTATTTTTTATCTTTTTAATAAGTGAATTTCCTTTTTTTTTTTTTCTCACAAAAAACGAAAACGATCATATCATCGTAAATGTGATCTCACAGGGGTAAATGGCAAATATGAACCATAAACGATGTATGTATCATTGGTAATTGAGCTAAATCTGTTACATGACATTAAGTTTGTGTAACAAAAATATGAACACTACACAAGGGTTAAGGCTTCCAAACAGGATTTTGTTTCGATGTTCTACCTCTGTTAGGAGCACATCGATCTCACAATCACCGAATCGTGTTTTTCCCCCATTTTTTCCGTTTCGTGATTGGTGATCAAGGGCTCCTTTCAAGGCTGGAATATTCATTGATTGATTAACATGGACCTTATTAGGACAAATATGGGATGACCTTGGTCCTCGTGCAGGACCGCATAAGATAACGCACGTCCGTATTTATAACGACAAGAGTGCGTACTGGTGTGCGCCGCAAGGTGTTATAAATCAGAATATTGTTTTTGCGCACAAAATCCTTCAGAATAGAATCTATGCACAGTTTTATAAATGAGGCCCCTGGTCTCTCCTGCTCTGTCTGTGTTTTTTTTGTACTCTGCCCGTGTGTCTGTTTCACTATTGTATAGTTAGGGAAATAGTATGTTGCTTGTTATCGTCCCAGCAATGTTGTTTTTGTGCAGGTCCACCATGTATGTCTTTAGTTATTGCGCCCTGTTTGTCTGGTCGGACAGTTCAGCTGTGCGTTTAATTGTGTTGATCTCACCCAGCTGTTCTTGTTTTTCTAATTGTTTGTTAGCATTAGTATAATTGAATTTTGTTGTATAGGGCCACATCTGTATGTATTATTGATAGATTAATCGTATTATATAATAATAATCGTTTAATTTTAGGGTGACCTCTTACCACCAGTCCCGGGACAGCGGATGTAAAATAGCCTCCAGGCTAATTCTGGCACATTTTACTTTTATGTATTATTAGTGTGCATTGTCCCTGACAAATAAACCTGAAATTAATGAATAAATAAATACATTTCAGGTTGGATTAGACTTAAATTGCCATGGGTTGCTCTGTGCCGAAATTGGATCAAACCTCATGACCTGAAGGGATCAAAACAGTCACAGCAACATGCTGTTAATTTGGTCAGGCAGTCTAATCTTTCAGTTGGGTGTTGTAGTAGCTAGTAACCACAAGAAGCACAGTTGTTGTTCTTGTTGGAGCATTATCTATCCGCACTCTTTATTATTAAAGGTCCCATGACATGGTGCTCTTTGGATGCTTTTATATAGGCCTTAGTGGTCCCCTAATACTGTATCTGAAGTCTCTTTCCCAAAATTCAGCCTTGGTGCAGAATTACAGCCACTAAAGCCAGTCCCACAATGAGCTTTCCTTAGGATGTGCCATTTTTGTGTCTCTAGCTATTGAGGAGGAGAGAGGGGGGGCAAGGTGGGGGTGTGGCCTTGACCATCTGCCACTTTTCTCATTTGAAAGCCATGATGTCTCTCTCCCATGGGTTGGCCAAATTCTCTGGGCGGGCAAAGCAGAGAAAGGGGAGGTAACCTTGCTCCTTATGACCTCATAACAAGCAAGATTCCAGATCGGCTCATCTGAGCTTTCATTTTCTCAAAGGCAGAGTAGGATACTCAGGGCTCGGTTTACACCGATCACCATTTTAAGCCAATTGGGGACCATAGGCAGGCTGGGGGAACGCATATTAATGTTAAAAAAACCTCAAAGTGAAATTTTCATGCCATGGGACCTTTTAAAGCTGTTTTTTTTTTTATCGTTGCTGTATGATTTAGTAGAATTTAGTTTTTCTGCGAGCATGTTACAGCTAAGTAAGCTAACCAATACAGGCTAATGGTCTGAATTGTTGCTAATACAACATTCTAAGCTAACATGTCAAATTACTGTTGGTGAAAGTAACTGTTATGTGTTTAACTCTTTTCACTTATGGACGCCGATCGATACCGTGGGTGCTCTGGAGCTCGAGCACCCACGGAAAATACTGAGCACCCACGTGTGCCAGACTGCCAGTAGGCTAGGCTACATTAATTTAAAATTAAACATTGTAGTTGGTGCTGAGTGGAGTGTCTGTCATAGTGTGATTGGTGATGTCGGTGGCATTGATTCTTAATTTCCCACGAAGCTGATCGCTGTTACGTGTCAGTTAGCTAAACTGCTTATCTCCAATCCTATCTGTAGGCTATGTGAGAAGTGGCGCTGTCCTGAGTTGAAAGCCTACTTTACGGCTTTATTATCGAGTTAACAGGCGTGTGTGTTCGCGTCGGCCGCTGTCCATTTTCTAAGGTTCTGAAATGCAAACCATTTTTGACTACTTTTTTTTTTTGTTATGTACATAATTCCATATGTGTTCATTCATAGTTTTGATGCCTTCAGTGAGAATCTACAATGTAAATAGTCATGAAAATAAAGAAACCCATTGAATGAGAAGGTGTGTCCAAACTTTTGGCCTGTACTGTATGTGTTGTTTCTGTGCATTGTAGCCCCAGAAAACCAATTCTACTTTTCTAACAAAGAAAAGTTGGACTCCTGATGCTGACATAAACCAGGCAATGGCTACCAATTTTTTTTTAGCTAATAGTGAAGAGTGACTTTGTTCTTAACCATAGGGTTTTCCATCACAGAGTTCAGTAAGGCAACAGATAAAGGAGCACTTACAATATGATGCAGCTGGCTGCTGTGAGTACCCACTGGTCACTGATGAGGGTCCCTCCACAGATGTGGATCGCTGCAAAATTAATGTGCATGCTAACCTGCCAGGGCCATGCCCCAGCTGTGGCATTCTCACCACCCACTATCCTTGTGTTCAGAGGTGCCAGCCCACAATCTGACAGAGCAAAGACATCTGTGTGTCAATACACATGAAGTTAATTGAGGCTGTATCATATGTGAAGTTAAAAGTTTTTTTCATTTGTAGCTGTGTTCCTTGTTGTTACAGTGCATCTCTGGAATATATGACATGGGACTGTGCTTACCCTGAGCCTTTGACCCTGTAGGAAAGAGATAAATTTTTTTTTTTTTTTTTTTTTTTTTTTTTTTTTTTTTTTTTTTTGTTTTATTTTTTTTTTGTTTTTATAATTATAAAAAAAAAAAAAAAACAAAAAAAAAAAAAAAAAAAAACAAAAAAAAAAAAAAAACCAACAACAAAAAACACATTGCGCTATCTTCAGCACCGCCCCACAATCCTTTTTTTTTTTTTTTTTACACCACTATTTCTATTTTTTTAATTATTCATTTAATAATCAACTCAATTAACATACTAAAAAAAAACAAAAACCCAATCTTTTTTTTTTTTTTTTTTTTTTTTTTTTTTTTTTTCTTTTTATTTTTTTTTTAATTATTTTAATAATTATATTAATTTTTTTAATTTTTAATTTTTTATTTATTTTATAAAAAAAAAAATAAAAAAAAAAAAAAAAAAAAAAAAAAACAAAAAAAATATAATAAAAAAATAACCCAAAAAAAACAAAATATATTTTTTTATAATACTTTAAAAAAAAATTATATATTACTTATTTTTTAAAACAAAAAAAAAAAAAAAAAAAAAAAATAAAAAAAAAAATAAAATAAAAAATAAAATAATGGAGTTTTTTTTTTTTTTTTTTTTTTTTTTTTTTTTTTAAACCGGAAACCAACACAAAAACTACCATTATTTTTTTTTTTTTTTTTATATACTAAAAAAAAAAAAAAAAAAAAAAAAAAACAAAAAACAAAAAACCAAAAAAAAAACAAAAATAATAAAAAAAAAAAAAAAACATCCTTTTTTTTTTTATATTTTTTTTTTTTTTATAATTTTTATAAAAAAGAAAAATACAAAAAAAAAAAAAAAAAAAAAAAAAATAAAATTTTTTTTTTTTTTTTTTTTTTTTTTTTTTATAAAATATTTTAAAAGAAGTAAAAAATAAATAAAAAAAAAAAAAAGAAAAATATAAAATAAAAAAAATATAATTATATTTTTTTTTTTTTTTTTTTTTTTTTTTATAATTTTCTACAATCTCTTTTTTTTTTTATACAAAAAAGTAAAAAAAAAAAAAACACAAAAATTTTTTTTTTTTTTTCCGTTATTCTTAATGTTTTAAAATAAAAAAAAAATAAAAAAAAAAAAAAAAAAAAAAAAAATCAATTCTAATTTTTTTTTTTTTTTTTTTTTTTTTTTTTTTTTTTTTTTTTTCTAAACAAAAAAAATTTTTTTTTTTTATTTTTAAAAAACAAAAAAAAAACATTTTTTTTTAATTTTTAGTAAAAAAAACAAAAAGTGTTTGAAAAAAAAAAAAACAAAAAAAAAATATTTTTTTTTGAAAAAAAACCTGCATCTTTACAATTTAAACCCGACTTTTTTATCAGAGATGGCACATGGTTAAAGAATATTTAAATCTATAAAAAAAAATTTAATATATTTTATATCATTATATGGCTGTATATTATTGTATCATGTTTGTTGAGATGTGTATATATATATATATATATATATATATATATATATATATATATATATATATATATATATATATATATATATATATATATATATATATATATATATATATATATATATATATATATATATAGCTGCACCTAATATGAACGTTCACATCTCAACAAACATGAGATAGAGATATATATATATATATATATATATATATATATTTTAGGGAATGGTAGCGGTTCCCACAAAACCCACGGTTCGGTTTGTATCACGGTTTTAGGGTCACGGTTTTCGGTTCTGTACGGTTCTTGTTATTTTTTCTTTTAATCTTTAACACTCCGAGAATATACTTCAGCATATGATATATAGCTAAAATTAGCATATTGAATGCATGTTGCACAAAACATGCACATAGCAGTGGCAGTTCTATATATTGTTTTATTTCATCATAGGTACCATGAAATCCAAAATGTTCCCACACACCAGACTATAAACGACGCTGGCGCATCCTACAGCTCTGGGCAGCCTCTCTCCCACTTGACATTTCTGCAGGTACGTGGCGTGACCTGCAGCGGCCTACTCCACTTGAGGAGGGGGGCTCGGTGTCTCTCAAAATCTGACGAAAATCTTTTAAACTGACCTTTGTCGATCTGAAATGAAGACAGATTCAGCAACTGCATGGCCTATTTCTCGCTTAAAGGTTTTCAGAAACACGTTTCGTTGAACTATTTTACTACAATATGAGATCGTTACTCTGAACGAGCCGCCATGACAGTCTATTTTGAAATTAGGGACCAGCCAGACCCATGTGCGCCGATCGTCCAATCAGCTGCCATGGGTTGCGTTTGTCACGCCCATCCCGCTCGTCATTTCCAGTTAGTGTTTTAACATAGGTGTATAAAGTGGGCACTACGGCAGTAAGAGGTTAGTGCAGTTTAACAGTGTACTGGCCGAACCGTCGCGGTACACACATGCTCGAACCGAGACTAGCGAACCGAAGCGGTTCGGGTGTTTTTCATGAACCGTACCACCTACAAGTTATACATCGTTTGTCTACTATTTCGTTATTAAATTCACTTCTGAGACTTTTTATACAAGAAATCAACTATATAAAGCTCAAATATGGGCCGTCTTACGAAAATTGACGCTAATTGCAAATTTGGTAAAGACGTGTCGGCTTTAGGAGCTCCACACAGCGGCGCAACCTCCATACCAAGTGAAAGTCACAGTTTCTCAGTTACTTACTACTGGGGCTGGGGCTCGGCGGAGCTAGCCGGCTGCCAGTTGCCGGCATAACTAGAGTATATTTACAGTTAGAATTTCGTCCGTCATTATATTACAGCTACCCCAAGGTCATATAAAGCTAACAATGGTATCTGATTTCAATTTAATGCATTTTTTTTTTTTTTTTTTTAGAACTTTTATTTGTTTTTCACAGAATAAAACAGAAGGAACCTTATCTGAGACAAGTGATAAACAGGAGTAATACAGAGGAAAATAATAAATAAAAATATTCTGTGTGTATATATATATATATATATATATATATATATATATATATATATTAGGGGGTAATGCGGTTCGAACCGTTCGGTTACGCTAGTCTCGGTTCGAGCATGTGTGTACCGACGGTTCGTCAGTACACTGTTAAGCTGCACTAACCTCTTACTGCCGTAGTGCCCACTTTATACACCTATGTTAAAACACTAACTGGAAATGACGAGCGGGATGGGCGTGACAAACGCAACCCATGGCAGCTGATTGGACGATCGCGTCACATGAGTCTGGCTGGTCCCTAATTTCAAAATAGACTGTCATGGCGGCTCGTTCAGAGTACGATCTCATATTGTACTAAAATAGTTCACCGAAACGTGTTTCTGAAAACCTTTTAAGCGAGAAATAGGCCATGCAGTTGCTGAATCTGTCTTCATTTCAGATCGACAAAGGTCAGTTTAAAAGATTTTCGTCAGATTTTGAGAGACACCGGGCGACCCGCTCCTCAAGTTGAGTGGGGTGCCGCTGCAGGTCACGTCCGCTCACCTGCAGAAATGTCAAGGTGGGAGAGAGGCTGCCCAGAGCTGTAGGATGCGCCAGCGTCGTTTATAGTCTGGTGTGTGGGAACATTTTGGATTTCATGGTACCTATGATGAAATAAAACAATATATAGAACTGCCACTATGTGCATGTTTTGTGCAACATGCATTCAATATGCTAATTTTAGCTATATATCATATGCTGAAGTATATTCTGGAGTGTTAAAGATTAAAAGAAAAAATAACAAGAACCGTACAGAAACGAAAACCGTGACCCTAAAACCGTGATACAAACCGAACCGTGGGTTTTGTGAACCGTACCACCCCTAATAACATGGCAGTGTCTGAAATATGAGACCTGCTTTCTCGTCTCCAATGTGTTTCTATGTGGTTTGCTCAAACCAATCAGCGCGCAGCTCATCTAAATATTCATGAGCATACCATATTTGGAAGAAAAGCTCTTGTTACAAATAGGGCTATATTCACAGGGTAGTTAAGGGCCCATAAAATAGCATTCAGGCAATTTTCAGCCCAACCAATGTTACATACCCTATTAGGAGACCTTAAGGAACAGTGTGAAATACCCTATACAATAATTCTATCACCCCTTTAAGAGAACGGGTCACGGCAGTTTACTGCGGCACCGCTATGACGACCAGCCACGCTGAGGCCGTACTAAAATCTGCAATGGAAAGCGGACGCACAGTGCGTCGAGGCGAGTAGAGTCGAATTGAGCAGGTACCATGTAATGGAAAAACGCCATAACACTGTCAACAAAAACTTTAAAAAAGAGAGGCTGTATTGGTTTGAAAAGTTGGTTTGAGAATAAACTAGTAACTCAGTGTAAAAGCTCACCTTGCCCAGTGAGGACCGCACACATCAGCAGTATCCATCCAGTCCAGGCTGCCATCATGTGCTGTCATGAAACTTCTTGTCTACAGTAAGCGCAGCGAGTCCTGCTGATTTAGCTTTTATCTAGTAAGTACACTGACCCCTCCCTAATCAAACGTGTGCGCGTGCGTGCGTGTGTATTAAGGTACGTCTTAGTGGTGCGTGTGTGTGTTCGTGTGTGTGTGTGTGTTCGTGTTCCAAAAACTGGGAGTCCAGTATACTTGTGGGGTCCCAACAGCTTTTTGGGATAGAGGGATAGAATTAGGTTATGGTTAGGGTGAGGGTAACCGTTAAGGTTAGGGAATGCATTATGTCAATGACTGGTCCCCAAAAAGATAGTGCCACAAACCTGTGTGGGTGCGTGCGTTGTTTTGTTATTTACCGGTATATAATTTGGTGTTCCTTGTTCCTGCTCTTTTTGGCATTTACTGGTGTATATAATTTGGTGTTCCTTGTTCATGCTGTTTTTGGCATAATGCCTGGCAAAGTGTTGAGAACAAGCTGTTTCTAGTCTTCATACCAAGCTAACTGGCTTCATATTTTTCAGGCAAATGAGAGTGGTGTTGATTGTTTTATGCAGAGGTGTATAGTCCAGGTGCCAGAAAGTAGAAATCCTGTCCAGCAGCTGTCCCAACCATCACTAAACCAGCTCCTCTACCAGGTAGATGAGCTCGTTAGTGAAAACACCTGTTCTAGATGTAGAGGCAGATCCAAAAACATGGCAGGATTTTTACTGCACCTGGACTATACACGTCTGGTTTTATGGTACGATTTCATGTGACAAATTAAATTGATTTATTATAATTGTTAATTTCTTACACTGCACTGTAACTTTAATTCCTGTATATTAAACCAGTCTTGTTCTTTTTAGCTTGTTTTTTATATTGTCTTCAATTAATCTTTTTAATTGTTTTAATTGCTATTTAATAAAGCACTTAGAATTGCCTTGTTGCTGAAATGTGCTATATAAATAAAGTTGCCTTGCCTTTTTACCAGACTCTTGGCAGCCTTTCCCAAAATGTCAATTTCTTTAAGAATCAGCTTTGTTTTTAAAGTAGATAGAGGCATAATAAACTCATCACTTATCTCATTTCTTTTAGAGACTAATAAAAACCTTTTTTATTTTAAATGAAACTGTTTCGAAACGATGTGAAACCAAAACAACTGTCCTTACTGCCCAACCTGTTATTGTGACTATTTTTGTTTTTAACTGGAAGCATGAAGGGAATTTCTAAGGAGTGTACCTGATGAGAATATTGTATCATAAGTGCTTGAATGCAAGATGCTGAACATTTTAATAGGTTTCATTTAGAGGTTGAAATGTTTAAATATCAATATAGGAACAACAGTAAATTTTATATTGAAAGTCAGATTATCATATTATCGACTCATCCTAATTTTGGCCACCAAATACAGAAATATTTATGTCTAAATAAATGTAAGCCTTTTAAAGAAAAAAAAAATGCTCGGATGAAACTACAGTTTCCAGGACTTAACAGTATGTAACACTTTGGCCCAGTGCACATGACAATGTATACATTGCAAAATGTAAAGGACATGCTTATCTAATCTCACACTCTCTCAAATCCTATACATTTTTGTCAATTTTGACTATCAAGTACAAAATCCAGCACTGTTTGTATGCAGATAAACTGCTAAATGGTTCTCGACCTCAAGAAAAAAAAACATGTTGATTTAAGGCACGACGATCATAAAAAGTCTGCACAGTTATTTCATTCCTTCCATCAGCTTGCGTGTACTCCATCAAACCCTTATGTTTGGTGTAGAAGGCGCGGACCTCTCCAGTCACCTTTCCGTCAGCTCCGTAAAATGTATGCTGAATTTTCTATTTTACAAATATTAGTTGCTTTATTATGCCAGCTGGCCGGTCGAGTTTTCAAATGTAACCATCGGCGTAAATGGTTACATGCTGCCAGTCCGAAATGCCGACATGCTTCTATTCAGACATGCCACTATTCCGACATGCTGCTATTCCCTAAACCTAACCCTAATGGAAACAAAAATTGTCAGAGTGGTGGGACGTTTGAAAACAATGGAAGTGCTGCCACTCCGACAATTAGACACCAATGTCGGAGTGGGGGTATGTCGGAATGGATGGCGGAACCCGGAATAGACAGGAAAAAAAGAGAAGAGCACAAGCTAGCAAGACCATCTCTGCGGCCATCTCATGACACTGAGTCACTCATCAGGATTTGGAAATCAACTTACAACTCTCCTGCTGACTCTGCTAGCCTGGCCAATCAACTTTTTTTCAAGAGTAAATTCATAAGGAAAAGGTGAAGATGGCCATCAGCTACCGCCTATGGCTACGATCCAACTACGTGGACAAGCAGGACCATCTCTGCGCCCATCTCTACATCAGAAGGGGCACCAAGGCAAGCATGGAGGAAATGAACACTGAATGTGGCTTCTCTGCTGGGCGTCCTGCTAACCAGTGTGCAGGCGTCAGACGGTGAGCTGGGTGGCCTCCGTGCTTGTTTCTGTTCCAGTGGGATGTTGGGAGCTGTGGTGTCCTCTCATCGAGACTTGGCTTGATCCTGGAGTGCCGTTCAACCGGGTGACCCTTTTTCTGTGTGCCAATCTGACGGCCACATTCTGCTTCATGATGAATCATGCACAGGTTGAAGGAGCTGATGGGACTAAATTTCATTGGAATGTAAACGTTTCATGTGACAAATAAAATGTGTGACAAATAAAATTGATTAATTGATTGATGTCCCTCCTCTTCTCCAACCCTCGTGAAGTGCACTCAATCTTTTGACCTGATTTAAAAGGAACGAGTGTCAGAAAAAGTGAAAACATGACGAATCAGAGCACAAAGTACCAAACACAAACAGGGAAAGGGAACACATTATTCACCTCTTTCAATCACTCTAAAGTCTCACTTTGGTTTTTACCTAAAGTAAAGCAGGGTGGAAGAGAAAGAATCAACCAATTAAAGTGCTGTCAAACAATTTAAAAAGCAAAATCAAGTTAATTTAATATTCAGAGGGGGATGAAACCGACAACACCTTCTCCTTCAAACATCAGCCACTTGTTCAGGCTAAAAATTAACCTAAATCAGAGGCGACGATCGTAGCAGGAGCTGACTACAAGATAGACAGCCTGTACAGAGGGGGAAAAACAACCATTCTTCTGTTTTTATCCTCTTTTATTTATTTTTTTTCCAAATTCAACACCACGCTAACTTTTCTCCGAAAGAAAAGAGTTTTAGTCTCGCCTGAGTGTTTGCCCACATAAGCTCAGTGGGATCACCCTCTCTGTTTGTTCATGGCAACACTGCACCAATGTAAAGTAGCCCCAAAATCTTGGCCAGAGGCCCGTCTGAATTTTAAGCGACCTATTTGCCCACTTGTGGGTCCCTGCACATCTCCCTCCTTCTCCTCGCTCTATCAGTCCTCTAGGGCTCGTTTATTTAAGAGGACATACACATATCAAGGGCCTCCTTTCACTGAGTCCCAGGGACAATATTTCTTATTTACCATCTGGCAGGACAAACCCGCCCCCTGTCACCTCATTGCTCTATATAAAACGACAAAAGGGCCAGATGATAAGAACTTGGTCTCAAGACAAGCCTGGCTATGCGGTGTAAAGTCCTCATCTGTGTCGTCCTTCTGACTCTCATAAAGCATGGTGAGTATTGTGCCATTATACTCGCAGGCCGGTTACAAAGACTACATTGTTGTTTCTTGACCTAATGACCACGTTTGCCCAAGTTTGAGCTGACCAGGTGAAATTGGAAATATTGACGATGAGTTGTCTCAGATGGAATCTGGATTTGAAGGCTTGTAACAGGGATGTTTTACAGTTAATAGTCCCAATGCTAATCATTAGTTTGTTTAGATCTTTTAGTGGTTTACTGCAAGTTAAAATAAGAGTAAAAGTACAGATGTCATGTTCAGACATTCAGCGTCAACATGTAAACTTCACAGTGTATGTTAGGACCAGTACGAGTATCAGAGCATTATGTATACAGTGTATTAGGTTTGGGCTATATTATAATACATAAAGTGAATAGGACTGCTTTATGCTAGCATTGGATTTACAAGACATTCACATGAAGTGGAGTGATTTGTCGGATGTGATTGGATTCGGCCAAATCAGCCAAAACTGCACATGCAAATGTGTTTGTTTTACTAAACGGCTCTTAAATACTATAACGATACATGCTGACATATGACAAGTGATATTGCAATGTAAAATGTCATCCCCACAGTCTAATAATTCACATGTACTGAGAGAAATGGCCAAAGCTAAGTCATTATTTAGAAGTGAAATCACTCTAACATACAATATGGCACTCCTCTCTGTATACCTTAACTGTTATCATGTCAAGGTGATTTGGAGATGATAATGACCATGGTTACAAGTGGTGAAAAGTATGTTCTTATTATCAGACCATTATTTTTTCTAAATGTAGACGCAAGTGCTCTGAATTGACCTGAAAGTTTTAAATTATTTTAATGATTCGAACTGTTGATCTATTTGGACCACAGGTCCAACAGGTGTTTCTTCATTGGTGGATCAGGATGTTTTTTGATAAATGGTTTACTTATTGTACTTTTGGAGCCAAAATAAACACCAAAGTAGAGCATTAGTCATATATATATTTTTTTTTATTCTCATTCTTTTTCTGTCAACCTGCTATGATCAGCCCATCTATCACACTTAACAAGAGGTGCAACATAAACCTTTCCATTGCTTGACAATACCTGCCAAGTATTTATTACTAGTTACTGATTAATCTGATTGGGTGGTCAGACCAGACTAAAAGGCTTTCTATTTACATTGATTTAGGTAGGGATACTGAGTTTACTGATTTATGGTTAGGGGTGAAAAGAGAGACTGTGAAGCGGAGAATTTCATGAAACTCAAACTCTCGACATAAAATTCCTCTGTCACTTCTCATTAGGTTTTTGACATGTAAAAAACAACCTGGATGAGTTGTCGTTGCCCAGACTTAGACATTTATTGTTGCAGGTGTATTGTTATATGCCTGTATTGTTCTTAGGCTGTTATTGAGATTTATTTTTTAAATAAAATGTCAGGCTTAAAGGGAGCTTTAGCCTTGTGGCTACAAGAGGCAATAAGATTACTCATTTGCCCAGTGTGTTTACTTCTTGTATTACTTTTGTGATAAAACCACTGGAATGTCAGTCTGTTATCTGTTTAAACATGTTTTACTAGCAAAAGCAGAGAAGTCTCATAACTGACTCCGTAATGTCAGTTATACAGCAGTATAAGTTTGCTAATGTTAGCTGACATTAGCTACTGGTCACATCAGACTTAAAAGTAAAACTGTGGAAGCAAAACTCTTGAGTTTATTTAACTGAACAAAGGTAGGGTTTTATTGCTCATGGATTAAAATTCTCATTTGATAGAGGATTATGGTGTTTGTGACGAAATTGCTTCGCAAGAGTCACTCAATGGTTGCTACAGTGCCTTGAATGTATTCGACTCTTGAACTTCGACTTTGCCACATTTCAGGCCTCAAACATAAAGTATAAAACTGTAATTTTTGTGGATCAACAACAAGTGGGACACAATCATGAAGTGGAACGAAATTTATTGGTATTCAAACCTTTAAACAAATAAAAACTGTATTGGTGCAAAATTTAGCCCCTTAAGTTAATACTTTGTAGCGCCACCTTTTGCTGCGATTACAGCTGTAATGCTTGGGGTATGTTCTTCAGTTTGCACATCGAGAGCTGACATTTTGCCCATTCCTCCTTGCAAAACAGCTCGAGCTCAGTGAGGTTGGATGGAAGCGTTTGTGAACAGCAGTTTTCTCTTTCCACAGATTCTCGATGTTCAGGTCTGACTTTGACTTGGCCACCTGGTATGTTTTTTGAACCATACCTTGTAGATTTTGCTTTTGTTTTGGTCTTGTTTGTTGGACAATCTCCGTCCCAGTCTCAGGTCTTTGCAGACTCCATCAGGTTTCTTCAGAATGGTCCTGTATTTGGCTCCTCCATTTCCCATCAATTAACCTCTCCCGTCCCTGCGGAAAAGCAGGCCCAAACCATGATGCTCACCACCATGTTTGACAGTGGGGATGGTGTGTTCAGGGTGATGGGTGGTGCTTACGCCAAACATAACGTTTTGCATTGTTGCCAAAAGTTCGTTTCCAGCACCTTCTTCCACATGTTTGGTGTTCCCAGGTGGCTTTTGGCAAACTTTCGACACTTTTATGGTATTTTAAGAAATGGCTCTTCTGCCACTCTTCCATAAAGGCCAGATTTGTGCAGTATACAACTGATTGTTGTCCTTGGACAGAGTTCCCACCTCAGCTGTAGATCTCTGCAGTTCTCCAGATGCTGGCTCTTGGCTGCTCTCTTCAGTCTTCTCATTGTATGAGCTGAGTTACGGCCGCTTGGATTTGTGGGTCTGTACTCTTCCTTTCAATTATCGCAGTCTCCTTGGGGTTTAAAGCTTGGATTTTGTACCAATCACTTCTCCCACACAGTATCTCACCGCCTGGTGTTCTGTTCTGGCTCCCTCGCTTTCCGGCCTCTGGCTATCAAGCAGGCTTTATACGACACACACACTGTTTTGGTCACACTTGGAGAGGGCCTGTTCGCCCCTTTTCTTTTTTGTTTGCAGTTCCCCTTCCACTGTGTGTTTTCCAAACGGGCCGGGGAAAGGTCGAAACGCAAGCGATTCTTACCAGCTGTGGTGTTATAAGTTAGCTCGACTCAGGTTATAAAATACATTCCTGTTTTGACATAAATTAAAACTTCAGTTGAAGATCTGACTCAATCATTAACCAAATAAAGTCACATTTTACATCTTACAGAACCCCCATGTGTTGCAGTAAGAAACAATAAGTGCTGTTCAGCAAAGGCTCTTTTTTTCACTCCATCTAAACTTTCTTTCTCTGCTTACAGTGTCTCAAAGTGAAATACAGGCCAGCCCGAATACAAATGCAACTCTTCCCTGCAATGTGACGTTCCCTCTTTCTGTAAAGGGGGACAAAATAGACAAGTCTCTCATCAAAGTCAGCTGGATAAGTAACGGCTCTGACATCGCCTCATTCGGAGAAGCGGCAACTCAAATAAAGGAAGGCTTCAGTTGGGATGCCACTGATTTCATCAACGGGGACTTTTCACTGACTGTCCTCAGAGCCGGTCTCAACCTGCAGGGGCAGTATGAATGCACCGTCAGCTACAACTCCACAATGCTGCACTCCAGCAACGTTACATTCAGTATCCTCGGTATGTCTTTGTCCAGTTGTTGAGATCTGATTTGTACATTTAAAGGTCCCATATTGTAAAAAGTGACATTTCCATGTCTTTTATAAAGCAGGTCGAGGTGCTATATAAATACTGTGAAAGTATCAAAACGCTCAATCTACAGAGAAATGCAAACAGCCCGCATTCAGAAACTGTGCCTTAAAACGAGCCTTCAGGACTTCTGTGCGGTTGTGATGTCACAACTATACTATATGTAGGCAACCCGTTCTCACTCCGAACTTTTAAAATATGGACGTTTTGGACAGTGGCTGTCAGTGGCAGTCAGCGTCTGAAGCGACAAAAAAGCACCCTTCAGCATGTTTGTAGAACGTACCGGGGAGAACAGCATCTACACACGTTTTAGCGAGTAGTATGTAAGGGGGAAATTCCGCGAAGGGAGGTTGGTCGGGGTGGTGTATGGGTCAAACACAGGACTTTCACCCAGGAGACCGGGGTTTGTGTCCCGCGTGTGTCTTTAACCGTCCCGTTATTGCCACGTGTCACGGAAGCGGAAGCCCACCCACAACCTTTTCCTAAACTCAAACGTCCCGTTCTTCCCGCGAGTCATGGAAACGTAAGACAACCCACAAGCTTTTCCTTAACCTAACTGTCAAAAGGGACGCCAATAGTCCCGACCAAGCGTGTTTAGTTAAAGCGCGTTATGACACTAAAAGAGACTTTTAGCGTCAATAACAATGACAAAGGCACCTGACCAAGCGTCCGTATTTTACGAGATGGGAGTGAGAATGTGTTGATATAGGTAGAAAGTGCTGCTAAAGTGCATTTACAGTCATTCTTGGCTGCAATGACAGTGCTGAGACTCAGAGCACAGATGAGGAAGACCCAGAAACGCTGACCAATCAGAGCAGACGGGGCTTTTTTGGGAGAGGGGCTTAAAGAGACAGGCGCTAAAATGGAGCGTTTCAGACACAGTATGATAAACTTAATGTGTTTTTTGAACATTAAAGCATGTAAACATGATCTAGTAGAAATAATAAAAGCAGGTACAAAGCTGAACATTTTGATCCTCTTTTTTTATTTTTTTTTATTTTTTTTCCTCAATTTCTTTTACTTCTCCTTTTAGCTTCCCCCACTCTATCCATCCCTCAGCAGTGGGTGGTGTTAGAAACAGAGAGCCACTTTACATGCCATGCAGATGGTTTCTACCCTCCTCCTGTCTCTTTCTCCTGGACCAGAGATGGGCAAGTGATTCAACCTCCTTACCACATTGAAGGTGAACAGACTCCAGATGGGTACTACATGGCTGTGGGCAACCTGACCTTCTACCCTTCCCGCGAGGACCAGAACGTGACCTTTGGCTGCAAAGTGTCACACTATGGCAGCTATCAAGAGCTGGATTTCCAACTCAATATTACCTGTGAGTGACACAAAGACACATTGCTTGACCTTGTACATTGGCCCAATGACCACAATGACTCATATTTGTACTTCATGTGAATTACATTACATGTCATTTAGCTGACGCTTTTATCCAAAGTGACTTCCAATTAAGGGCTTTTAACCTTGAAGGTACAAATTCCAGACAACAAGAAGTAAGTGCAATTACAGTACATTAGCTTTAAATAAGCAAAACTACAAAGAACCAAACAAAAGTGCAACTGTACGGTTTGTTTGTTTTTATTAACCAAGGTGGAGTCGAAATAGATGTGTTTTTAGCCTGCGGCAGAATGTAGGCTTTCGGCCGTAGAACTGGAATAGCTACTTCTGTCAATCATTATAGTAGAAACTGTGGGAACAACTGCTTATCCTTAAAATCTAAAATTTAACACCAAAAGATCTTTATAAGGTTGTCTTTGTCTCTCCTCAGACCTTCCTTCTGTTAGACTTGCTGCAGTACTCTCACACTCCAACAACATTCCTCTCACTCTTTACTGTGACGTGGAGAGTTTCTACCCAGAGGAAGTATCTGTATCTTGGCTTCAAAACAGCACAGTCCTCCCTGAGCCCCCCGCCACTGAGGTGAACCCAGATGGGACTTACAGAACCAGGCACTATTATACTTTGAGCCCTGAGCAGAGGGAGCAAGGTGGAAAGGTGGAATGTGCAGTAAACCAACCTGGGGTAGTGCACCCTGTCAGTGGCTCAGCGTACCTCGAGAAACTCGACCCTCAAGGTATATATTTGACAAGAGTTTCTACTGATTTATAAGTAGAGCGGAGACAGGGTACAAGTCACACCAACTTGAGACATGCTATCATTTCTGTTTTTCAATATCTTTTTTTCACTTTGAATGATGGTTTGACGTACTGTACAATCCCCTGAAACTAGAGGCTTGGAACAAAGTCTGAGAACTGCAAAGAACAAAAAAAAAAAAAAACCTGGCTGCCTAATAACCACACAATTGTTTGCAACTTGTTTGGTCTGTTCTTGATGCTGGCATGGTTTACAATTTTCTCACTCTGTTTCCTCATAGTTGAGGCTCCAGTGTTGACTAAATCAGCCAAAGCATCTGTGGCTTTGATGTGTATTTCTCTGGTACTGGTCGTCCTGCTCTGCTTTGGTGTTTCTTGGAGAAGAAGGGATGGTGAGTCAAAGGACAGTAGTAGATTCCACTGTAAGCCCTTAAATAAAGCAAAGTCTATATGAGACCCTCAATATGGCCATAGCATGGAGAGAGATGGGTTTTTTTGTACTTGCCGTTGTGGCCATTGGCCTTGGTGTCTTAGAGAGGAAAAAAGTCTTGAATTCTTCACAAAACAAAGGAATTATATAATTGAAATTAACATAATTTGAGGTAACAGAATCATTTTTTTGACTGCTCAAATGTATCTTTGGACTCCATGTGGGGTCCTTACCGCCATGTTGGGAAAATACCAGGAAAATGCAACAATGCATTCAAGTAACTCCGAACTAGCATATGCTGTATCACATTTCCAAAACACTACCATGTTAGACTGGAAGCACACAGACGCAATGGGTTTCAGGAGCACCTGGTTCAGCAGGGTAAGAGGAATGCATGCTTTGGATTGAAATGCACAATTGTACGGAAGAGGATTAGGGCCACATGTGAAAAAATGTATTTGAGTTCTGAGTTTAAAGTCAGAATTCTGACTTTAAACTCGGAACTCAAATGCTTGTAAATCTTTTCACATGAGGTCCTAATCCTCTTCTGTACAATTGTTATTATTGACAGCAAATCCTGTAATTATTGAAGAACAGCTGCCTCCCCAGCTCCCATTTTCTCTTACTGACTTATTTATCTCAATTCTTTTTCCCCTCACTCAGAGAAAAAGAAGTCTCTGAATGTGTCAGGGATCATTCTCCCTCCACGCGTGATTGTTGGTCAAAAGGGCAGGGTGACAATAAGCATTGAGGGCCGGAGGGTGGACCGAGTCCAGACAGCATGGTTTCTCAATGACACCCCTATCTCTGACACTTCACTCACAGGTAGGAGCGAGTAACCAGCGACTATACTGGGGAATACTTCTTTGACACTGTCTGACACGGTTTGACAGAATTCTAGTGGAGATCAAAGTGTGTATCCTATGTATGATTACTGTCACACAGTGTGGGAAAAGATCATTTTCCCAACCTTAGTAATATTAGTTCAACATTTGGGAAATACACTTGTTCGCTGGCTTTCCGAGTGAAATGACGATGATCAATACCACTCACATGCCTGTGCGGTAAATATGAAGCTACTGTCAGCAGCTAAATCGAAAGCTCACTAATACACTTTTTTTTTTTTTTTACTTATTTGTTGAATCGGTGCAAAAACCAAAGCAGGAAACAACACACGGGTTTTATGTTGGAGTTATGAGACTATATTATTTATCTTGGCCGTGGACCATTACTTCCTGGTGTCGTGTTGTCATCCATGAGGTTGCCATACAACCAGATGAGACAGATTAAACAAAACAGGTATACCGGTAACCTGTTTCATTAGTGCGCTTTTTTAGACATTCTGGTATGTGGAGTTTTTTAACCTTTGGAGAAAGCCAGGCTACCTGTTTCCCCCTGTTTCCAGTATTTATGCTAAGCTACCTGGCGGTTGTCCAACTGTTTCTTTAAAGCTACCTAATGAAAAATAAAAATAAACAGGATCTTAAAGGGTTATTAAATAGAAGAAACAAAAAATGTTTGGATTAATGTCAAAATAAAAAACATGAAATGTATTGCAACTACTCCTTAAACATACCATGTTTTCTCTTTTACACTTAATTATGCTAACAATTTACAACCTTACACACATAGGAACCTCCAAAACTAACTTTAACTGCCTCTATAACCCCCTAACCACCATCCATTTGCCCTATGGTCTAACTCTCACCTCCCCAGCGTCAGAGAAAGGCCCTCTGCTCCCCTCCAGAGGCGAGACGGGTTATTACAAGCTGCACACTCTGGGGCCGCTGTACTCATCTGGAAGTGGCACTCAACAGCTGATCTCCTCACTCACCTTCATCCCCCAGATTTCAATCCACAAGGGGGCGGTGTTTAAGTGTCAGGTGTCCTACATGGGCAAAGATAAGATCGTGGTGGAGAGGGTGTCAGAGAAGTTTACAATCTTGTGTAAGAAAATATTTTTACTTATTTACTTTGCCTCTGCTTTTCTATGATTTCCACAATTTATGGAATGGACATTTGTGTAAACTTTGTCTTTTAGCTGCTCCAGAAGTATCAGAAATCCAGCTGGCAGAGACACCAAGTGACTCTGGTAAGGCAAACAGTTTATCCATGTGTTGTAGTTCAGTACATGTAAAACAGTCCTGGTTGTGAGAGGCTACATCCCTGCAATCTCTGTCATCCAGATGTAATCAGCATGACTGTCCTGGCATCACATTTCCATCCGGACGTCATTACCTTCCGCTGGTTCTGCCAGGGGAGTGAGCTGAGCCCTGTCGCCTCCCAGGCCTCGTCCTCCCCTAGACCCAATTCTGAAGGAGTCTTTTCAGCCTTCAGCCAGTGTAAACTGCCTCGGAGTGAACTGGAAAAGGGAGGCACTAAAGTGTGGGTCAGTGTCCACCACATCGCCCTGAAGCAGCCAGTTACCCGTGAGACCAGAGGTAAGAGAGTGGAAGAAAGGGCATAAAATGTATGATAAATGTTAAAAAAAATAAAGCTTAGGGCACCCGGATAGCTCAGTTAGTAGAGCAGGCGCCCATATATAGAGGTTTAATCCTCGACACAGTGGGCCCGGGGTTCGACTCCAATCTGCAGCCCTTTGCTGCATGTCATTCCCCTTTTCTTTTTTCAGCTGTCTCGTCAATAAAGGCCTGAAAATGCCCAAAAAATAATCTTAAAAAAATGAAAGCTTAAATCTCCACTTCATCCTAAATAGGGTTCATCAAGAGGCCGTGTGTGTCCGAAATCGTTGGCTCCACTTCTTCCCCAGAGAAGACTTTGATCCTTGGATGTGAAATCACAGATTTCTACCCCCCGAACGTATCAGTCACCTGGCTGAAGCTCAGGGGGGGAGAGCAAGATGACCGAGAGGAGGAGGTGATAGTGGGAGGAGAGATGTGGGGCCCCATACAGACTCAGCCCAGACTCTACAGGGCCACAGCCACTCTGAAGAGAAGGCCAACAAATCAGGAGAAAAAGGAGAGAGGAGGAGGGATTATTTGTAGAGTCGAGCACTGTTCCCTACACGAGCCTATTGAGAAACACTGGAGAAATGTTGACGTTGGTATGAATTTTTATAGGCACTTTTACTGTCAACAACTTTGAATGTTATCCTTATCTAAACTCATCGGGGAAAAAAAACTGCTTTTATTCTTTTTCATTCACTTACAATTTCCGTTTGTATTCCCTTAGTTGCTCCCTCCATTCCTCCATTGATCTCGGTCTGTTGGAGCAGTGAAGGGGTTGGTGTGTTCTCTCTCATGTTGAAGGGAGGTCACCCTAAGGTGAAATTACTCTGGGCAGCGGGAGGACCCACTCTTTCACCACTGGTATCCAACGAGACCGAGGAGATAGGAGACGACGGACAGAGGGAGCTGAAAAGTGTGTGCGCCCTGGAGAGGTCCACAAGCCTGCCAAGTCAGACCAACAAACCGCTGGAGAGACTGAAGAATGGACATGCAATAAGTACTTGTCATTACTGTATTTTTTTTTTTTTCAAAAGTTTGTAGTACAAAAATCTCACATCAACATGAATTTACTCTACAGGTGGAGAACTCCAACCTGTGAAAACAGTTGCGTAACGTCTTCTGTGGCTCTGGAGGAGCTTACTTTAAGTCTAGGAAAATAACCTTGGTGATGTCATCTGGGTTATTTTAGGCTTGGGTTCGAAGTCGACCAGTTTTTAATCGGAAGCCTGTGCTTAAAAATAGGGGCAGTTGGTATTTACTTGATAGGGAGCATCTGAGGAAACATGCTGTTTCTATTGCATTATGGGAAGTGTAGGAGCCAGCATGTATACTATATATTGAAGCTTGAACCATAATATTAGAATATTCCAAAGTCTGCTGTATTGATTTTTACCATTCTTTTGTTGATCTGTCTCTATTTTTTATTGAAGTGCAATACTAAATCTCTGGAATAGCCCTTTAAAATGTTTCAGGAAAGTAGATTTGTTTGATTCAGTACTCATACTTTCTCCTCAGTGGGTGAGCAAACTCGATTTACAATATGAAGTCTAAAAAACATTGCATTATAAGTGGAAACTTAACGGATGTGCACTGCTGCACAGCCAACACTGTGGCCACTGTGATGCATGGAGGAGGGGTATAATATGCAGAAAGCACAATTCAAATTACATTGTGCAAACTGGCCAATACAGTATTCATATTTTCTCTGACTTAAAAACGTTAACAAAGATTTAGATTTTATTTCTGTACACAACACAAACCCTGTGAGCGTTGGTGCTGTCTTCAAATTTTAAAACTGTTGTTACTTTATAGAAACAAAAGCTGCCGTCACAGACCCTGACACTGAAGGAATAGAATACATCGATGAAAAGGTGGATGAAGAGAATAACAACATTGACAGGGACGAGGAAACCAAGTCAGAAGTGGATGAGGACAGTGTCAAAGAAAGAGAGCAAGGCCCAGGAGCACTGCACATCAACAGAATCAACTTGACGAAGGGTCCCAGAGGAAATGAGAGAGCACGTTTGAGAGTCAGCGTGGAGATCACACACCCTGCACTCAAGCTTCCTGTTTATCGAACCTGGACAGGTAAGACGCTACAAACAACAAACCTACAGTGCATGTACACGCACACATTACTGAGTCTACATCATGACGTATTCTCACTAAAACCAGAAAACAAGACTGGTTGATTGACAGACTACCAATCTGGTAACTGTCATTTTGTTAAGAAAAAAGTAACCGTCAACAGGAAGTTTGTTCAAGTTGAGTTTTTTTAACGTGATCTTGTGTCCTCTCTTTCAGAGCCCAATGAGGAAATTTCATCTTCTACATTAAAGCCCTGATGTGTGCAAGAGTGCTTTTCGATCTCATATATCAAATATATATCTCTATAACTTTAAATATGAAGTAGTATGTTTTTAAGGATATCCAACTGTCTTTGATGTAGTTTTGCTTCCAACATTTCTGTGTCTTTATTTATTATTTTATATTCTTAATCTGTCCCTGTTACTTTTTTTTCTAACTTCATGATTTTTACATATGGTATTTTTGTACAAAGAATTTTTGCAATAATAATCCACTTCTGTGGATTTTTTAAAAATCAGCTTTGGAAAATAAAATCTAAATAATTTTTTTTGGAGAGATGTTTCTTTAGATTTTGTTTTTGTCTGTGAAAATGAGTCAACAGGCAAAGTTCCGTGTTCCAATATCTGTTGTTGGTCAACCTCTGAAATAAGTTCTCATTTTAAAATACACTTCTGGTTTTTTTCTGTTGCACTCTGACCACAGGAATATCACTTCACTGTGCTGAGAAGAGGAGGTGCTGCGTGGTTGATGTTTAATTTAGAACTTCCTCCTCTCCGATTATTCAGCAAACATACCATGGCTGTCAACAACTAGAAACATACATGTTGTAAAATACAGTTTTCATTCCTTGTACATAAAATTAGGTTAATCTGTAACATGCCACCTAAAATTCTAGCAACTTCCATACATGTTGCATACACTGTACATTTACCATACTAGCA